>NC_057811.1:457643747-457650271 GCF_018294505.1 Triticum aestivum | reverse complement strand
GGTCCCGGTTGGTGGCACCAACCGGGACTAAAGGGGGGGCATTGGTTCCGGTTGGTGTCACGAACCGGTACCAAAGCACCCCTTTAGTCCCGGATGGTGCCACCAACCGGGACCAAAGGCCTTGCACAGCGGGGTGGTGGTGGGAGTTTAGTCCCACCTCGCTAGTTGAGAGGGGCGCGCAGTGGTTTATAAGCCCCACTGCCGCACCCCTCTCGAACTCCTCTCTATAGCAGGCTTCTGGGCCTAACTTTGGCACGCTGCCCGTTGAGCCTTCTAGCCCTTCTGGGCCTGTATTTGCAAACTCTATGGTTGGCAGGCCCAGCGGGCAGCGCCCCAACAATTTTTTATATATTTTTTGCCTGTTTTTTTGTTTTCTTTTTTGCTTTATTTATTTTGTTTTGTTTCTAGTTACAACAAAAAACTTATTTATTTTATTTTGTTTCTAATTACTTATTTATTTCACTTTATGATAATTCTTTTTGCTATTAAAGTTTCTATCAAAAAAAGTTCTTTATGAAAATTCTTTTTGCTTTTAATGATTTTGAACAGAAAATACTTCGATAATTTTAGTTGCATCAATTTTATATGATTTTAGTTTCAATAATACTAGAGGTTTCTTATAATGTTTTGAACAGAAAATACTTTGTTAATTTTAGTTTCATAAATTTTATTAAAGTTAATTTTATTTTGTCGTAACACAAGAAGTCCGGAGTTGTAATAAGTTATTAAAAATAAAAAAGAGGCGCAATGCTCATTGATTAGCTTCAAGCCTTTCGGAATAGTTTAGACTGCACTGCAGATAGCTCCATGCAGTCTACCTTATTCCTCAAGGCTTGAAGCTAAGTAACGTGAAGGTGAGCATTGCGCCTCTTCTTCATCGTCTCTGCAATCAGGGCTTATAAACCGCTCCTAGTGCCTCTCAGCTAGCGAGGTGGGACTAAAAAACTGCTTAGTAAGAAACTCTAGTACCAGTTCGTGCCACGAACCGGTACTAAAGGTGCTCGTGGGGCCACAGCCTCATTAGTACCGGTTCGTGGCACCAACCGGGACCAAAGGGTGGAATTGGTCCCGATTCATGCCACCAACCGGGACCAATGGCCTTGCACAGCGGCGTGGTGGTGGGAGTTTAGTCCCACCTCGCTAGCTGAGAGAGAGCCGCACCTGTTTATAAGGTGCGGTGCGCCTGAGCTGTCGAGCTCCTCTCTAAAGCAGGCTTACGGGCCTAACCTCTCTGTACATGCCTGTGGGCCTACTGGGCCTTCTGCGGGCCTGAATCCTGGCCCATGGATGGGTTTCTAGTCGTATTCAGGCCGTGGTGGCCCAGTAGGTGGCATAATTTTTAATTTTTGGCCTGTTATTTTTCATGCATTTACTAATTATTTTAAGCTATAAGACCCTAAAATTGAAAAGCATTTCAAATGAACTCTGAAAAGGTTGAAAGTTGGCATGGTATCATCATTTCATCCACATAGCATGTGCAAGAAAGTTGAGAGGGTTACGGCAAAAACTAGATGCACTTCGTGTACAAAACGGACAATGGTATCATACTCGTCTGTTACAAAGTTGGCATGGTATCATCATAATAGTTGCGGGAGAAAGTCTTCACTTTTCCTTCACTTGTGTCATTTGCTTATTGCACCGTAACCATGGATAATCTTCATCGTTTATCAGGATGCTTGGGTCAGCCTTGACTTTGAAGGGAGGAATTTCATGAAACTTTTCATAATCTTCAGATATGTCTGTCTTGCCCTCCACTCCCACAATGTCCCTTTTTCCTGAAAGAACTATGTGGCGCTTTGGCTCATCGTATGATGTATTCGCTTCCTTATCTTTTCTTTTTCTCGGTCTGGTAGACATGTCCTTCACATAGATAACCTGTCCCACATCATTGGCTAGGACGAACGGTTCGTTAGTGTACCCAAGATTGTTCAGATCCACTGTTGTCATTCCGTACTGTGGGTCTACTTGTACCTCGCCTCCTGACAGATTTACCCATTTGCACTTAAACAAAGGGACCTTAAAATCATGTCCGTAGTCAAGTTCCCATATGTCCATTATGTAACCATAATATGTGTCCTTTCCCCTCTCGGTTGCTGCATCAAAACGGACACCGCTATTTTGGTTGGTGCTCTTTTGATCTTGGGCGATCGTGTAAAATGTATTCCCATTTATCTCGTATCCTTTGTAAATCAATACAGTCGAAGATGGTCCCCTGGACAACGAGTACAACTCATCACAAACAATGGTGTCACCTCTGAGACGTGTTTCCAACCAACTGCTGAAAGTCCTGATGTGTTCACATGTAATCCAGTCGTCACACTGCTCCGGGTGTTTGGAGCGCAGACTGTTCTTGTGTTCATCGACATACGGGGTCACCAAGGTAGAGTTCTGTAGAACTGTGTAGTGTGCTTGAGACCAAGAATATCCGTCCCTGCATATTATTGAGTCCCCTCCTAGCGTGCCTTTTCCAGTCAGTCTTCCCTCATACCGCGATTTAGGGAGACCTATCTTCTTAAGGCCAGGAATGAAGTCAACACAAAACCCAATGACATCCTCTGTTTGATGGCCCATGGAGATGCTTCCTTCTGGCCTAGCGCGGTTACGGACATATTTCTTTAGGACTCCCATGAACCTCTCAAAGGGGAACATATTGTGTAGAAATACGGGCCCCGGAATGACAATCTCGTCCACTAGATGAATTAGGACGTGCGTCATGATATTGAAGAAGGATGGTGGGAACATCACTCCTTAGCCTTGGTATGATTTCTGGATCGATCACCTTCTGAGAGATTGCATTGAGGAATGCACATAGCTTCACAATGGCTAATCAGACGTTTTCCGGTAGAAGCCCCCTCACTGCAACCGGAAGCAGTTGCGTCATAATCACGTGGCAGTCATGAGACTTTAGGTTCTGGAACTTTTTCTCTGGCATATTTATTATTCCCTTTATATTCGACGAGAAGCCAGTCGGGACCTTCATACTGAGCAGGCATTCAAAGAAGATTTCTTTCTTTTCTTTCGTAAGAGCGTAGCTGGCAGGACCTTCATACTGCTTCGGAGGCATGCCGTCTTTTTCGTGCAAACGTTGCAGGTCCTCCTGTGCCTCGGGTGTATCTTTTGTCTTCCCATACACGCCCAAGAAGCCTAGCAGGTTCACGCAAAGGTTCTTCGTCACGTGCATCACGTCGATTGAAGAGCGGACCTCTAGCTCTTTCCAGTAGGGTAGGTCCCAAAATATAGATTTCTTCTTCCACATGGGTGCGTGTCCCTCAGCGTCATTCGGAACAGCTTGTCCGCCGGGACCCTTTCCAAAGATTACGTGTAAATCATTGACCATAGCAAGTACGTGATCACCGGTACGCATGGCGGGCTTCTTCCGGTGATCTGCCTCGCCTTTGAAATGCTTGCCTTTCTTTCGACATTGATGGTTGGTCGGAAGAAATCGACGATGGCCCAGGTACACATTCTTCCTGCTTTTGTCTAGGTATATACTTTCAGTGTCATCTAAACAGTGCGTGCATGCGTGGTATCCCTTGTTTGTCTGTCCTGAAAGGTTACTGAGAGCGGGCCAATCGTTGATGGTTACAAACAGCAACGCGTGCAGGTTAAATTCCTCCTGTTTGTGCTCATCCCACGTACGTACACCGTTTCCATTCCACAGCTGTAAAAGTTCTTCAACTAATGGCCTTAGGTACACATCAATGTCGTTGCCGGGTTGTTTAGGGCCTTGGATGAGAACTGGCATCATATCGAACTTCCGCTTCATGCACATCCAAGGAGGAAGGTTATACATACATAGAGTCACGGGCCAGGTGCTGTGATTGCTGCTCTGCTTCCCGAAAGGATTAATGCCATCCGCGCTTAAACCAAACCATACGTTCCTTGGGTTAGCTGCAAACTCAGCCCAGTACTTTCTCTCGATTTTTCTCCACTGCGACCCGTCAGCGGGTGCTCTCAACTTCCCGTCTTTCTTACGGTCCTCACTGTGCCATCGCATCAACTTGGCATGCTCTTCGTTTCTGAACAGACGTTTCAACCGTGGTATTATAGGAGCATACCACATCACCTTCGCAGGAACCCTCTTCCTGGGGGCTCGCCGTCAACATCACCAGGGTCATCTCGTCTGATCTTATACCGCAATGCACCGCATACCGGGCATGCGTTCAGATCCTTGTACGCACCGCGGTAAAGGATGCAGTCATTAGGGCATGCACGTATCTTCTGCACCTCCAATCCTAGAGGGCATACGACCTTCTTTGCTGCGTATGTACTGTCGGGCAATTCGTTATCCTTTGGAAGCTTCTTCTTCAATATTTTCAATAGCTTCTCAAATCCTTTGTCAGGCACAGCATTCTCTGCCTTCCACTGCAGCAATTCCAGTACGGTACCGAGCTTTGTGTTGCCATCTTCGCAACTGGGGTACAACCCTTTTTTATGATCCTCTAACATGCGATCGAACTTCAGCTTGTCCTTTTGATTTTCGCATTGCGTCCTTGTATCGACAATGACCCGGCGGAGATCATCATCATCGGGCACTGGTTCCTCTTGATCTTCAGCAGCTTCCCCCCTTGCAGCATCATTGGGCACGTCGTCTGGTTCCTCTTGATCTTCAGCAGCTTCCCTCGTTGCAGCATCACCGTATTCAGGGGGCACATAGTTGTCATCGTCCTCTTCTTCTTCGCCGTCTTCCATCATAACCCCTATTTCTCCGTGCCTCGTCCAAGCATTATAGTGTGGCATGAAACCCTTGTAAAGCAGGTGGGTGTGAAGGATTTTCCGGTCAGAGTAAGACTTCGTATTCCCACATATAGGGCATGGACAACACATAAAACCATTCTGCTTGTTTGCCTCAGCCACTTCGAGAAAATCATGCACGCCCTTAATGTACTTGGAGGTGTGTCTGTCACCGTACATCCATTGCCGGTTCATCTGCGTGCATTATATATAATTAAGTGTGTCAAAAACCATTACAGAACATCATGAATAGATAATTAAGTGACCAAATTAATAGAAGTTCATCATCACATTAAAACCAAAGTACATACATAGTTCTCATCTAACAACATATATATAGCTCTCCAGAGCATCTAATTAATTAAACCATACATTGAAACTATGTAAAACATTTCAATGCGAAAACAAATGCGATCATAATCGCAACCAAGGTAACAATTGATCCAAGCCTCGGTATGAATGGCATATTTTCTAATCTTTCTAATCTTCAAGCGCATTGCATCCATCTTGATCTTGTGATCATCGACGACATCCGCAACATGCAACTCCAATATCATCTTCTCCTCCTCAATTTTTTTTTTTTTCCTTCAAGTAATTGTTTTCTTCTTCAACTAAATTTAACCTCTCGACAATAGGGTCGGTTAGAATTTCCGGTTCAACCACCTCCTAGATAAATAAAATCTATGTCACGCTGGTCGGCATATTTTTCATAAACAATAAATGAACCAAATAGTTATAAAAAGATAATATATACCACATCCGAATCATAGATAGGACGAGGGCCGACGGGGGCGGATACCAAAACCATCGCACTATGTAATAAGAAGGAATAATAAAAGTAACAAAATTAGACAAGTATCTTTCTAAAGTAAGAATTTTTTTTCTTTCAGAAAGAAGATAAGAACAATAGGCTCACCACGGTGGTGCTGGCGACGAGATCGGCGCGGGCGATCGACGGCGGTGAAGACGGGGACGGGACGTGACGGACCGCTAAACCTAGACAAATCTCGGGGAAAATGGAGCTCGGAGGTCGAGTTTCGAGAGGAGAAAGATTAACTAGTGTGGCTCAGACATTTCATCGAACACCTCATGTGCATAGGAGGTGAGCTAGAGCACCCAAATGCCCTCCCCTCGCCGGCCAGAAAAAACAGAGCACTGTGGAGTGCTCTGCTGTGGCGATGGGGTATATATAGGCAACTCATTGGTCCCGGTTCGTGACACCAACCGGGACTAAAGGCCTTTGGTCCCGGTTTGTGCCACGAACCGGGACCAATGCCCCCCTTTAGTCCCGGTTGGTGGCACCAACCGGGACCAAAGGGCTTGTGCTGCCCCGCGTCAAAAGTTTAGTCCCACCTCGCTAGTTGAGAGAGCTCGAGAGTGGTTTATAAGCGCTGCTGCGCCCACCCTCTCGAGCTCCTCTCAACTGCAGGCTTTCGGGCCTAACCGTTCTCTTTGCCTGTGGGGCCTACTGGGCCTTCTGCGGGCTTGAATCCTGGCCCATGGATGGGTTTCAAGTCGTATTCAGGCCGTGGTGGCCGAGTAGGTGGCATAATTTTTTTCCCTGTTTTTTGTTTACTCTTTTGCTTTATTTATTTTGTTTTGTTTCTACTTACAACAAAAAACTTATTTATTTTATTCCATTTTGTTTCTAATTACTTATGTATTTTACTTTATTTATTTTATTTTTATTTATTTTACTGCTGCTATTTTTATTTATTTTACTGCTGCTATTTTTATTTATTTTATTAAGGTTTATTTATTTTATTTACTATAGTTTATTTTATTTTATT
>NC_057811.1:457637560-457643518 GCF_018294505.1 Triticum aestivum | reverse complement strand
TTAGTTTATTAAGGTTTATTTATTTTGTTTACTATAAAAAAATGAACATAGATGCGCCTATAGAGAAAATTCAACCTAAATTTATAATAAATTTCTATGAAATTCAAAGAAATTTACTCTGAATTTAGGTCAAATTCCCTTATAAGGGCATCTATTTTCACTTTGAGAGGAGCTCAACAAGGCAGAAAGGGACGGGCTTATAAACTGGTGTGAGCGCCCTTCGGTTGGCGAGGTGGGACTAAACTCTGACCGCAACTAGGACCAACCCTTTAGTCCCGGTTTGTGGTATGAACCGGGACTAAAGGGTGAGCCTCTGGTCCCGGTTCAAGCCACCAACCGGGACCAATGGTGGTGGGCCAGGAGCGAGGCCCATTGGTCCCGGTTTGTCCCACCAACCGGGACCAAAGGGGCCGGACGAACCGGGACCAATGCCCCACGAGGCCCGGCAGGCCCCTCGCCGCACGAACCGGGACTAATGTGAATATTGCCATGTGACCAAAGCCCAGTTTTCTACTAGTGTACCTGTGTGAGTCAGTTTTTTTTTACCAGTCGCTGCCCGGGCTGTCCGTCTGAACGAGCGTGAGGAGGGTCTGAGATGCCCGGCTATAGATGTTGTTGATTACTACTCCCAATAGTCATTTGTTTTGTAGCCCCGGGTGCTCCTGGTCGACATGGATAGCGTCCATTCCAGCATTGCTCAGTAGAAACATTTTAATCAGCACTCGAAATTACAATACTACTTCTGCAGGACGACGACACCTACACGTAGTGGTCGTCTTTCGACAGCTAGAAGTGGTTTTTCGGCGTTGCACTGACGTGCCGGGAACATGCATGCAGAATTGGGGGTAGTTCTGGTCTCCCATCGTGCGCACAAAATGGCTAGAAAGTAAACAAGCCTGATCAAACTCTGCTTTGACAATTAAATGTGAGCGTGATAGGGATCAGAAGAGCTGACTGCAGGTGTGTGGTTGCACTTGCACACGGCTTGTTCTTTCTGAAGAAAAATGGCAGGGACAGAATGGTCATTCTAATATGCATCCAGCAAGGGAAGGTGTGCGTGGATAGCTGCAATTTGTATACGGTTAGGATAAGGTTAGCAAATAAAAATGTAGAATATGCTGGTAGTTGCCTTCTGCGCACGATATGCAAATTTATTGATTAAGATTTGCAAGTAGCAGGACGGCGTATTGCACGGGCTTGGCGCGTGACGCATTATAGAATTTCAAAACGATATCGGTGTTGGAGATAGGATCGTTGATCCGTTGCCAGCGAGCGGAGAAGCATAGCAGCCGATGCTTTCTTCAGCCAGCGTGCTTGAGATAATTGTAGCGACAAGAAAGCAGACAGACATGGCGTGTTTGGCGCACAAGGTTTCCCTGATGTGCTGCTTCAAAATAAAAGCCAAACCTGCGTGAAGTGTGAAGTGTGCCAAACTTTCCTCGTGTAAAGGGAGATCATGCGTGCTAGTGCTGCCATTCGACCGAACGGAGGGAGTAGTATATATCCTACGTGATCTGAATTGGCATCGACATAGTTTTCACGGCCGTAAAGTAAAGGCACCTGACGATCTGTTGTTCAGAAGATCGAACACCTAGAATTACTAGGAACTACTGCCTACTCCTACCAGGAGGCAATGGATGGGGTCAAACCCACCCGATCACGGCAAAGATCGACCCATCTTTCTTGCATGAAACCGAAGATCCACGGGAAAGCAAAAGCAGACATATCCACTATCCACCAGTACCACCGAACAGCAGAACTGGGGTGTGGTCTGGATCATCATCCATCCAGCTGCACCACACCGCCGAGCCGATGAATCATTAGCATCCCCCGACAGAAAGACGGCAACCTGCCAACTTCCCGACTCAAATTAATTACAAGTCTTCATGGTAGTACTAGAGCCAACTGCATTCCTTGCGGTATTCTCCTCAGCGACAGCGAGCATAGGATGCGTGCGACCACAACGATGGTACAGTTCGATAGCCATGCATGCGTCACTACAACAAAATAGGCATGTAGGGACGTTTTCGTGTTGACGCTTTTATGTACGTCTCATTATTCAAAATCACATTGTGCATAGGGACGATTTATGAGGCGCAAAGGACATCGTCCCTTGATTCCAATAAAAAAAGATCCCGGTGGTTCAGAATATCTTGCTCCACCACCATCACCATAATCCCCCATCGTGCGAGATGTCCCAAGAAAGTAGTAACTACCATGTAAAAAGGGTGCCATCTCTAGCCTAAACCTAGCACCGCCATGCCACACCGCCGCCTCTGCCAAGATCCTGCTCCTCCTCACCTCAGACTCACTGTAGCAGGTCCACCCCCCTCGTCCGTCGGCATCCAACAGCAGGCCCGGGGACGCTGGCCTCCAGGCGGCGGCCTAGCCCCACTTCGGCCGCCTCGACCTGCAGCTCCGGCACACGGTGCACTCCGGCTGAAAGGGAAGATGACGGGTGGCGAAGTGGGCAACAGATCCGAACTGGACATCGCACCTTCTCCTACTGAGATCGTAGTGACATACGACCCGACAGGAAACAATGGTAGAAGATGAACAAGATCGACGAGGAGGACAAAAGGTATTGATCAGTTAGGCGCTCTTTTATTTGTATGTTTGCTGTCCTTCTCGTTCATACTAAGATTGAGATCCACCTTTCTGTATGTTGTTGTTTTATTGGTCGCCCACTGCATCAATGTTATTAGAGACAGGGGGGATATATGCCCCTGTGACGACTCCCACCCGGCCCTCCATTTGCTCGCCGGCATCCTCTGTCTCTAAGAACCCGACGTCTTGCGACCAAAAAATCCTCCAAGTGTCCTCCGCCATGTGAAGCTCGTTTCCATCAGGTAGGCTGACCTCGTGCTTGCCACTGTCGACCAGCAGCAAGGCGGCAAGTTCATTTATATGTGAGTCGATCTACTTTTTTATTTTAGTTTTTCTATCAATTCGTTCCAAGTAAGAATTGGAGCCGCTCCCATGATGCGTACTTAAGTGTGGAGGAGAATCTTGACATTGTAATTTAGATTATCCTATTAAGATAGGACAACGCTGCTTTGCCGGGTTTTTTTTTCTGAACTCTCATCTGTTTACTGATTAAACATTTAGACTACTACAATTTAAAGTAGATCTTACACATAGCTTTCTTCGTTGTTTGCTCCCAAATTATTGGCACTCATGTATGCAGGTTCTTGATAAAAAGCCTCTGAGAATATCCTGATAGAATAAGATGGTCAGTGTTCTTAACACATTTTTCTTTTTCATGCAGTTAATAATGCTCGTGTATCAACTATCAAATCACCTTCACCCTCCACCCCTCCCATAACTAAAATTAAGAGCTTTGCACCCACGTTCTAACATTTCTTAGAATTAACATGGCTTCTACTCTAAACGGAGAGATCAACTCATACATGCAGTTTCTCACCTGCAGAAACTTTTCTCATGTTGTCTGATAAAGAGCACCGTGGATGGATATATTATCATGTTTGGTAAGATTTAATCATATGTGTTGCACTATGTCTAGAGCAGCTAAATGGTATAATGCTCTGTTAAATACGTATATATTGTGTTAGACTGAAGATAATTAATATGAACTACCATGAGAATTCAGTATTTTTTATGGTAACCCGCCCCCTTAATAAGTAGAGCTAGTATTAAGGCTTAGAGATTATCAGTGTCAACAACCATTAGAATTCAGTCCCTGTATGTTAAGCTGCTGTTATTTCTTTACATATATATGCTTCGTATGGTAATACTTACTTAGTTAATTGTTATTTTTCTAACAAATACACTTCAAGCATTCTCACCTTGGCCAATCTATCGATGACATAATCATTTTTCTTCTTAATACAGTATGTATTTATATTTCATATGGGCACATGAAATCTACACGGCTAGATTGAACTTCTGAAGTGCATGTTTACTCATGTGGTATATGTAATACCGTTCTTCTCTATTCTTATGGCTGTATGTTCAGCAAACGAAAACTTACTGATAGAAGTTCCAGTAAATTTATGTATATCTCATTGGGCTTTCTTGGCAGAAAAACTTCTATGTGCGGATTTTGAAGGCAGTTGCCACAAGGATGAACTAGAGAAGCAGAGAAAGCAAGGAGCCATTGTTCCATTATCAGCATGTAGAAACTAAAAATCATATAGATATGTTTCACCTACTTTGTGACATGTAATTGTTCATAGGTGATGTGTACAATTAAGTTTGTAAGCTACTACTACTCTTAGTAATACAATGTTATTATTTTGTGCCATGTCATACAATTTTCGAATATTTTCTGATATGTAAATGAGAATCCAATTATTTCATAGGAGCAAGTAATTCTGTTAAGCCCAATTGATTAAAAAATTACACAATAGAAAGAGGATATATGCAGTTGCATCTAGTATGAATTTATCAAAGCATCCCTAGGGGCATAAAGATTCTCTCAAAACACCTCGTATCCATGTTGACGCGCTTTTTTAGGACGCCCTTAAAACGTGTCATATCCATGTTGACACGCTTTGTAAGGACGCTCTTAAACGTCTCATTTCCGTGTAGACACGCTTCCTCCGCGTCTCAATGGTCTTTGAGACGGTGCGTGAGGAGACGCTCCTAGGACGCTTTAATGAGCGACTCTAAAATCAGCTAGAGATGATTTGATGCGTCTTTAACACCTACATTTAGCGTCTCTACATGGCATTTTTGTTGTAGTGCGTATGCCTAGCTAGCTAGCAGGATCATCTTCTTTTCGTGGAGAGCATGAGAGAGTCGGAGCTGCGCGTGGTCGCAGTGACATGAACAAGAGCGCGAACCGTGAATGCAGAAGACGGCACCATACAAGCGCTAGCTACGAAGTTATCTCCGGATCGAATTTCGGTACAGTGTGCGTAGCAAGTACACTGCGCTGCAAATAATCTAGACACACATGACTCATGTACGCATGGCGCTAACCGGCGGCGGCCGAGATAGTTGACAAACGCGACGCGGCCCGTTCCAGCGAGGTACGTAAACCATGAACGCGGGGCCGGCCGTGTCGGCGGGCGCACGAGCAGACGCAGAAACATCGGGGAGTTCACCGTCGGTCCGCCACCCGGCTCGCGGGAAAATATCAGGTCAAGCATTTCGGCGCAAGAAAGCGGGTGGGAATGGATAGCGGCAGCGCGTTCGATTCGATCAGAGTCAAACGGAGCGTGCACCTGGCATGGCATGCCTGGCCGAGCTCGACACACATGCGCGCGCCGGAGTCCAAGGCAAGAATATGCATTGCATGCAGCGTGCTCCCTCGGCACAGCAGCACCAGGGCGTGCGCTGTCGCCGCGCGCTATCTGCAGCAGCGCACACATGGCCGCGCAGAGCCATTCCAGCAGCGCACACATGGAACGGTGCAGGTGCGTGCATGCATCAGGGATCAGACGGTCGTCTTCTCAGTGCGGTGCTCCATCGGTCTGTTCGGCGAACGGTCGGCTGCTTCTCGGACACCTCGCCAGCCTGATCGTTCATGTTGATCTCGAGCTGAGTCGTTGAGACCTGTCAGGCCCGGTGCCATGCATCTCTTTGAAGCAAAGGCGCTCCCTCGAGGGTCCACACACACGAGGATCTATCTAACCAACCGCACCACCTCAATCTTGATAATGCTAGAGAGTAGAGAGTATACCTAGTTTCTTGGAGAGGATGAAAGAGGAATGCGGCTGTCTTTTCCTGCCAGTCGACATCATGTCATCCGCACCAAAAAACGCTAACGTATAACATGGGACACCACACCAGGGACGCACAGTTTTGGTTAGTAGGTCAGGTGTGTGGGAGTGTTTGATCGCCCAGTGTAAAGCTTTACACGTGCTGATCTGCGGTACGTGGTTGGCCTCGGTTCCGTGGCGCAGCCGTTTCATAGGAAAAAAATTATATGAGACCAGGTCTCACGGTTAGCATATGAGACCCGCCCTGATGGATGACATGTGGCATTCACAA
>NC_057811.1:457588132-457637242 GCF_018294505.1 Triticum aestivum | reverse complement strand
GACGGATGCTTTGTGATTTGTGAATGCCATGTGTCATCCATCAGGACGGGTCTCGCGTGAGACCTGGTCTCGTAGAATTCTTTTCCCGTTCAGTGCGACGCGATCCTATCCCAAGTAACCACGGAGCGTGCGACACCACAGCATGTAGTCCAATGCGTTTACCCGCCTCGCGCAACGAAAATTCGGCAGATGTTGGCTGGCCGGAAACGCTCCGTGACTGGCTCCGAGCTGACTTTTCGGTGGTATAAACTTCCGCGGCCGTGGACGATGCTGATATCGGCCGGCGGCAAGCCACGGCCACAGGGTGCCCCGGTGGGATGTTTCCCGGCATGAGCGCACCATCAAAGACGTCGGAGTTACTGCAACCGAGACAAGTCCAAGCACGGTTAATTGCACGTGTCCGGATCAGAGACAGAAGCCACGGAAAGGTCTTGAGGTTGATAAGCGGCGAAAACCTTGGTGAAGGGGGCGTCCGGGGACGTGGTGGAACGGTGCTCTCCCGGCCTGACAACGTGCTCCACCGTTGACCCCTACGTGCACCGCGGAGAGGCTTGGGCGTCCCGAAATGTACAGCCAGTAGCTACGACGACCAAACGTGCATCACACTGCCACGACGGCCACATGACAACTGTTACTGTACCATATTCTTCTTCTGGTGAATGCTTCCGTCGCCGCGTAAAACAAGCATTGAACTAGTATTCGAGAAGTGATCGATGGAACTACGTGTACTATTCTCGAGACTCGAGAGGATAATGCACGCTCACGTAACGTGGGTGGTGGCCGGTAGCCTTATCCCGACAGTGCTGATCCTAGCTACTAGCAGCAACTTGCATTCGCTAGCTAAGCTAATCCCCGCGTTTACGAGTCGCTAATTGTTAATTAGCGGCGTGTGAGACCGACTGAACCCTGCTGGATCTCTGTCGAGATTTGCTCGGCTTAAATACAGTAAACGCTGTCTTCACGTTCTGGGCAAGCCCCGCCCAAGGGACCCACCGTGTCATTACCTGCTGTTGATCTACAACCAAATTAAGTTTCCTCCTCGTTACCTAATTCGATCACCAAGCTGCACTTATAAACTAGTAAAAAAGAGCAGGGGTCGGTCCCTACCTAGCTGGCCAAAAGAAGAGACTAAAGTACGACCCACAGTTTATATTATCCCTCAAACAAAAGTCAGTACTGCTCCATGCCATGCATGCTCAATTTGATTACATTATCCGCTGTTAGGATTTGGCTTTCGCAGATCAGATCTCGTGCTTCACTTTCTGGTGAGGACTCCGAACATCGACCTCTCCCATTTTTTCCTTGTCGCCAACCTATCGAAGTTGTTTGCTCTGCCCATGAACATATGCAGTACATTTCGCCGTAGTTCTATTCGGCATTGTTAACTGCTGAAGGTACAGCATAGCCATCAACATATATGCAGATCCACTGAGCCGTACTGCTGCTAGGTGGTACGTATGATTAATCGATGGAGGTACATATACAAAGTTAAAGTGAAGACAATGGCTATCAGCTACATACGTGCTACATTCATTCATTCTCGTACAGTTCGGTCCATCTCGCTGTCTGTCGATCGGTTTTTGTGGGAGCAAGTCGTACAGGCGGCCACAGGAGTTATGAGTGGTGGGCACTATACTGTGATTAGCTGTAGGGTTGCGTGCCACGGAAGGCGGGCCCCAGCCGAGAGGATAACGTGGGCCATCCCCATCCGACTGTCCCACCCCGACCATACTCACGTTCATCTTTGCGTTTCTCCTTCTGGCGGTCCCACGGTGCATGCTAGGCTCCTGGCTACAATAAATAAGCCGAGGTAGGCCAAAGGATAAGATCCCAGGCACGAGTCAGGCCCACGCAGTAATGGGTCACACACCGCGACCGCGTCCGTCTCCGGCCGCTCCAACACGAAATCGCGAAAACCACAAGAGAAAAAAAAAAGGAGAGACACATGTCGAGAAACATTTGCAAGCAAACTCCACTGATGCAAATTTCCGCAACCGCCTGTTGGGAACGTAGTAATTTCAAAAAAATTCCTACGCACACGCAAGATCATGGTGATGCATAGCAACGAGAGGGGAGAGTGTTGTCCACGTACCCTCGTAGACCGATAGCGTAAGCGTTATCACAACGCGGTTGATGTAGTCGTACGTCTTCACGATCCGACCGATCGAGTACCGAACGCACGGCACCTCCGAGTTCTACACACGTTCAGCTCGATGACGTCCCTCGAACTCCGATTCAGCCGAGTGTTGAGAGAGAGTTTCGTCAGCACGACGGCGTGGTGACGATGATGATGTTCCACCGACGCAGGGCTTCGCCTAAGCTCCGCACACGGCTAAGAGATCTCAAGGATCAATTGTTGTGTCCATGGGGTGCCCCCTGCCCCCGTATATAAAGGAGCAAGGGAGGAGGAGGCCGGCCCTAGGAGGGGCGCACCAAGTGTGGAGTCCTAGTAGGACTCCCTAGTCCTAGTAGGATTCCACCTCCCATATGGAATAGGAAAAGAGGAAGGGAAAAAGAGAAGGAAGGAAGGGGCGCCCCCTTCCCTAGTCCAATTCGGACCAGACCAAGGGGAGGGGTGCGGTCACCCTTGAGGCCCTTTTCCTTCTTTCCCGTATGGCCCAATAAGGCCCAATACGTATTCCCGTAACTCTCCGGTACTCCGAAAAATACCCGAATCACTCGGAACCTTTCCGAAGTCCGAATATAGTCGTCCAATATATCGATTTTTACGTCTCGACCATTTCGAGACTCCTCGTCATATCCCCGATCTCATCCGGGACTCCGAACTCCTTCGGTACATCAAAACTCAACAAAACTGTCATCGTAACGTTAAGCGTGCGGACCCTACGGGTTCGAGAACTATGTAGACATGACCGAGACACGTCTCCGGTCAATAACCAATAGCGGGACCTGGATGCCCATATTGGCCCCCACATATTCTACGAAGATCTTTATCGGTCAAACCGCATAACAACATACGTTGTTCCCTTTGTCATCGGTATGTTACTTGCCCGAGATTCGATCGTCGGTATCTCGATACCTAGTTCAATCTCGTTACCGGCAAGTCTCTTTACTCGTTCCGTAATACATCATCCCGCAACTAACTCATTAGTCACAATGCTTGCAAGGCTTATAGTGATGTGCATTACCGAGTGGGCCCAGAGATACCTCTCCGACAATCGGAGTGACAAATCCTAATCTCGAAATACGCCAACCCAACAAGTACCTTTGGAGACACCTGTAGAGCACCTTTATAATCACCCATTTACGTTGTGACGTTTGGTAGCACACAAAGTGTTCCTCCGGTAAACGGGAGTTGCATAATCTCATAGTCATAGGAACATGTATAAGTCATGAAGAAAGCAATAGCAACATACTAAACGATCGGGTGCTAAGCTAACGGAATGGGTCAAGTTAATCACGTCATTCTCCTAATGAGGTGATCCCGTTAATCAAATGACAACTCATGTCTATGGCTAGGAAACATAACCATCTTTGATTAACGAGCTAGTCAAGTAGAGGCATACTAGTGACACTCCGTTTGTCTATGTATTCACACATGTATTATGTTTCCGGTTAATACAATTCTCGCATGAATAATAAACATTTATCATGATATAAGGAAATATATAATACTTTATTATTGCCTCTAGGGCATATTTCCTTCAGTCTCCCACTTGCACTAGAGTCAATAATCTAGTTCACATCACCATGTGATTTAATACCAATAGTTCACATCACCATGTGATTAACACCCATAGTTCATATCATCATGTGACCAACACCCAAAGGGTTTACTAGAGTCAATAATCTAGTTCACATCGCTATGTGATTAACACCCAAAGAGTACTAAGGTGTGATCATGTTTTGATCGTGAGATAATTTTAGTCAACGGGTCTGTCACATTCAGATCCGTAACTATTTTGCAAATTTCTATGTTTACAATGCTCTGCTCGGAGCTACTCTAGCTAATTGCTCCCACTTTCAATATGTATCTAGACCGAGACTTAGAGTCATCTAGATTAGTGTCAAAACTTGCATCGACGTAACTCTTTACGACGAACCTTTTGTCACTTCCATAATCGAGAAACATATCCTTATTCCACTAAGGATAATTTTGACCGCTGTCCAGTGATCTACTCCTAGATCACTATTGTACTCCCTTGCCAAAATCAGTGTAGGGTATACAATAGATCTGGTACACAGCATGGCATACTTTATAGAACCTATGGCCAAGGCATAGGGAATGACTTTCATTCTCTTTCTATCTTTTGTCGTGGTCGGGCTTTGAGTCTTTACTCAATTTCACACCTTGTAACACAGACAAGAACTCTTTCTTTGACTGTTCTATTTTGAACTATTTTAAAATCTTGTTAAGGTGTGTACTCATTGAAAAACTTATCAAGCGTCTTCATCTATCTCTATAGATCTTGATGCTCAATATGTAAGCAGCTTCAGCGAGGTCTTTCTTTGAATAACTCATTTCAAAAACACTCCTTTATGCTTTGCAGAATAATTCTACATTATTTCCGATCAAGAATATGTCATTCACATATACTTATCAGAAATGTTGTAGTGCTCCCACTCACTTTCTTGTAAATACAGGCTTCACCGCAAGTCTACTATATCCTTTGATCAACTTATCAAAGTGCATATTCCAACTCCGAGATGCTTGCACCAGTCCATAGATGGATCGCTGGAGTTTGCATATTTTGTTAGCACTTTTAGGATTGACAAAACCTCCTGGTTGCATCATATACAACTCTTCTTTAATAAATCCATTAAGGAATGTAGTTTTGTTTATCCATTTGCCAGATTTCATAAAATGCGGCAATTGCTAACATGATTCAGACAGACTTTAAGCATAGATACGAGTGAGAAACTCTTTCATCGTAGTCAACACCTTGAACTTGTCAAAAACCTTTTGCGACAATTCTAGCTTTGTAGATAGTAACACCACTATCAGCGTCTGTCTTCCTCTTGAAGATCCATTAATCTCAATGGCTCGCCAATCATCGGGCAAGTCAACCAAAGTCCATACTTTGTTCTTCATACATGGATCTTATCTCAGATTTCATGGCCTCAAGCCATTTTGCGGAATCTGGGCTCACCATCGCTTCTTCATAGTTCGTAGGTTCGTCATGGTCTAGTAACATAACCTCCAGAACAGGATTACCATACCACTCTGGTGCGGATCTTACTCTGGTTTACCTACGAGGTTTGATAGTAACTTGATCTGAAGTTACATGATCATCATCATTAACTTCCTCACTAATTGGTGTAGGAGTCACAGGAACAGATTTCTGTGATGAACTACTTTCCAATAAGGGAGCAGGTACAGTTACCTCATCAAGTTCTACTTTCCTCCCACTCACTTCTTTCGAGAGAAACTCCTTCTCTAGAAAGGATCCATACTAAGCAACAAATGTCTTGCCTTCAGATCTGTGATAGAAGGTGTACCCAACTGTCTCCTTTGGGTATCCTATGAAGACACATTTCTTCGATTTGGGTTTGAGCTTATCGGGATGAAACTTTTTCACATAAGCATCGCAACCCCAAACTTTAAGAAACGACAACTTTGGTTTCTTGCTAAACCTCAGTTCATAAGGCGTCGTCTCAACGGATTTTGATGGTGCCCTATTTAACGTGAATGCAGCTGTCTCTAATGCATAACCCCAAAACGATAGTGGTAGATCGGTAAGATACATCATATATCGCACCATATCTAATAAAGTACGATTACGACGTTCGGACACACCATTACACCTGGTGTTCCAGGTGGCGTGAGTAGTGAAACTATTTCACATTGTTTTAACTGAAGGCCAAACTCGTAACTCAAATATTCTCCTCCACGATCAGATCGTAGGAATTTAATTTTCTTGTTACGATGATTTTCAACTTCACTCTGAAATTCTTTGAACTTTTCAAATGTTTCAGACTTATGTTTCATTAAGTACATATACCCATATCTGCTCAAATCATCTGTGAAGTTGAGAAAATAACGATATCCGCCACGAGCCTCAATATTCATCGGACCACATACATCTGTTTGTATGATTTCCAACAAATCTGTTGCTCTCTCCATAATACCGGAGAACGGTGTTTTGGTCATCTTGCCCATAAGGCACGGTTCGCAAGTACCAAGTGATTCAAAATCAAGTGATTCCAAAATTCCATCAGTATGGAGTTTCTTCATGCGCTTTACACCGATATGACCCAAACGGCAGTGCCACAAATAAGTTGCACTATCATTATTAACTTTGCATCTTTTGGCTTCAATATTATGAATATGTGTATCACTACGATCGAGATCCAACAAACCATTTTCGTTGGTGTGTGTGACCATAAAAGGTTTTTATTCATGTAAACAGAACAACAATTGTTCTCTAACTTAAATGAATAACCGTATTGCAATAAACATGATCAAATCATATTCATGCTCAACGCAAACACCAAATAACACTTATTTAGTTTCAACACTAATCCCGAAAGTATAGGGAGTGTGCGATGATGATCATATCAATCTTGGAACTACTTCCAACACACATCGTCACCTCGCCTTTTACTAGTCTCTGTTTATTCTGCTACTCCCGTTTTCGAGTTACTACTCTTTAGCAACTGAACCAGTATCAAATACTGAGGGGTTGCTATAAACACTAGTAAGTACACATCAATAACATGTATATCCAATATACCTTTGTTCACTTTGCCATCCTTCTTATCCACCAAATACTTGGGGCAGTTCCGCCTCCAGTGACCAGTCCCTTTGCAGTAGAAGCACTTAGTCTCAGGCTTAGGTACAGACTTGGGCTTCTTCATTTGAGTAGCAACTTGCTTGCCGTTCTTTTTGAAGTTCCCCTTCTTCCCTTTGCCCTTTTCTTGAAACTAGTGGTCTCGTCAACCATCAACACTTGATGTTTTTCTTGATTTCTACCTTCGTCGATTACAGCATCACGAAGAGCTCGGGAATTACTTTCGTCATCCCTTGCATACTATAGTTCATCACGAAGTTCTACCAACTTGGTGATGGTGACTAGAGAATTCTGTCAATCACTATTTTATCTGGAAGATAAACTCCCACTTGATTCACGCGATTGTAGTACCCAGACAATCTGACCACATGCTCACTAGTTGAGCGATTCTCCTCCATCTTTTAGCTATAGAACTTGTTGGAGACTTCACATCTCTCAACTCGGGTATTTGCTTGAGATATTAACTTCAACTCCTGGAACATCTCATATGGTCCATGACGTTCAAAACGTCTTTGAAGTCCCGATTCTAAGCCATTAAGCATGGTGCACTAAACTATCAAGTAGTCATCATATTGAGCTAGCCAAACGTTCATAACGTCTGCATCTGCTCCTGCAATAGGTCTGTCACCTAGCGGTGCATCAAGGACATAATTTTTCTGTGCAGCAATGAGGATAATCCTCAGATCACAGATCCAATCCGCATCTTTGCTACTAACATCTTTCAACATAATTTTTCTCTAGGAACATATCAAAATAAACACAGGGAAGAAACAACGCGAGCTATTGATCTACAACATAATTTGCAAAATACTATCAGGACTATGTTCATGATAAATTTAAGTTCAATTAATCATATTACTTAAGAACTCCCACTTAGATAGACATCTCTCTAATCATCTAAGTGATTACGTGATCCAAAGCAACTAACCCATGTCCGATTAACACGTGAGACGGAGTAGTTTCAATGGTGAACATCACTATGTTGATCATATCTACTATATGATTCACGCTCGACCTTTCGGTCTCTGTGTTCCGAGGCCATATCTGTATATGCTAGGCTCGTCAAGTTTAACCTGAGTATT
The DNA here is from genome assembly GCF_018294505.1 of Triticum aestivum. Taxonomy (NCBI): domain Eukaryota; kingdom Viridiplantae; phylum Streptophyta; class Magnoliopsida; order Poales; family Poaceae; genus Triticum; species Triticum aestivum. The sequence goes on along the minus strand of NC_057811.1, from coordinate 457,629,408 downwards.
ACGTGTGTGCAACTGTTTTGCACCCGTTGTATTTGAACGTAGAGCCTATCACACCCGATTAACACGTGGTGTCTCAGCACGAAGAACTTTTGCAACGGTGCATACTCAGGGAGAACACTTTTATCTTGAAATTTTAGTGAGAGATCATCTTATAATGCTACCGTCAATCAAAGCAAGATAAGATGCATAAAGGATTAACATCACATGCAATCAATATAAGTGATATGATATGGTCATCATCATCTTGTGCTTGTGATCTCCATCTCCGAAGCACCGTGCTTGTGATCTCCATCTCTGAAGCACCGTCATGATCACCATCGTCACCGGCTCGACACCTTGATCTCCATCGTAGTATCGTTGTCGTCTTGAAAACTTATTGCTTTTACGACTATCGCTACCGCTTAGTGATAAAGTAAAACTATTACATGGCGATTGCATCTCATACAATAAAGCGACAACCATATGGCTCCTGCCAGTTGCCGATAACTCGGTTACAAAACATGATCATCTCATACAACAAATTATATCACATCATGTCTTGACCATATCACATCACAACATGCCCTGCAAAAACAAGTTAGACGTCCTCTACTTTGTTGTTGCAAGTTTTTACGTGGCTGCTACGGGCTTAGCAAGAACCGTTCTTACCTACGCATCAAAACCACAACGATAGTTTGTCAAGTTGGTGTTGTTTTAACCTTCGCAAGGACCGGGCGTAGCCACACTTGGTTCAACTAAAGTGAGAGAGACAGACACCCGCCAGTCACCTTTAAGCAACGAGTGCTCCGAACGGTGAAACCAGTCTCGCGTAAGCGTACGCGTAATGTCGGTCCGGGCCGCTTCATCTCACAATACCGCTGAACCAAAGTATGACATGTTGGTAAGCAGTATGACTTATATCGTGCACAACTCACTTGTGTTCTACTCGTGCATAGCATCAACGCATAAAACCAGGCTCGGATGCCACTGTTGGGGAACGTAGTAATTTCAAAAAATTTCCTACGCACACGCAAGATCATGGTGATGCATAGCAACGAGAGGGGAGAGTGTTGTCCACGTACCCTCGTAGACCAATAGCGGAAGCGTTATCACAACGCGGTTGATGTAGTCGTACGTCTTCACGATCCGACCGATCAAGTACCGAACGCACGGCACCTCCGAGTTCTACACACGTTCAGCTCGATGACGTCCCTTGAACTCCGATCCAGCCGAGTGTTGAGGGAGAGTTTCGTCAGCACGACGGCGTGGTGACGATGATGATGTTCCACCGACGCAGGGCTTCGCCTAAGCTCCGCAACGGTATTATCGAGGTGTAATATGGTGGAGGGGGGCACCGCACACGGCTAAGAGATCTCAAGGATCAATTGTTGTGTCCATGGGGTGCCCCCTGCCCCCGTATATAAAGGAGCAAGGGAGGAGGAGGCCGGCCCTAGGAGGGGCGCACCAAGTGTGGAGTCCTACTAGGACTCCCTAGTCCTAGTAGGATTCCACCTCCCATATGGAATAGGAAAAGAGGAAGGGAAAAAGAGAAGGAAGGAAGGGGGGCGCCCCCTTCCCTAGTCCAATTCGGACCAGACAAGGGGAGGGGTGCGGCCACCCTTGAGGCCCTTTTCCTTCTTTCCCGTATGGCCCAATAAGGCCCAATACGTATTCCCGTAACTCTCCGGTACTCCGAAAAATACCCGAATCACTCGGAACCTTTCCGAAGTCCGAATATAGTCGTCCAATATATCGATTTTTACGTCTCGACCATTTCGAGACTCCTCGTCATATCCCCTATCTCATCCGGGATTCCGAACTCCTTCGGTGCATCAAAACTCAACAAAACTGTCATCGTAACGTTAAGCGTGCGGACCCTACGGGTTCGAGAACTATGTAGACATGACCGAGACACGTCTCCGGTCAATAACCAATAGCGGGACCTGGATGCCCATATTGGCTCCCGCATATTCTACGAAGATCTTTATCGGTCAAACCGCATAACAACATACGTTGTTCCCTTTGTCATCGGTATGTTACTTGCCCGAGATTCGATCGTCGGTATCTCGATACCTAGTTCAATCTCGTTACCGGCAAGTCTCTTTACTCGTTCCGTAATACATCATCCCGCAACTAACTCATTAGTCACAATGCTTGCAAGGCTTATAGTGATGTGCATTACCGAATGGGCCCAGAGATACCTCTCCGACAATCGGAGTGACAAATCCTAATCTCGAAATACGCCAACCCAACAAGTACCTTTGGAGATACCTGTAGAGCACCTTTATAATCACCCATTTACGTTGTGACGTTTGGTAGCACACAAAGTGTTCCTCCGGTAAACGGGAGTTGCATAATCTCATAGTCATAGGAACATGTATAAGTCATGAAGAGAGCAATAGCAACATACTAAACGATCGGGTGCTAAGCTAACGGAATGGGTCAAGTCAATCACGTCATTCTCCTAATGAGGTGATCCCGATAATCAAATGACAACTCATGTCTATGGCTAGGAAACATAACCATCTTTGATTAACGAGCTAGTCAAGTAGAGGCATACTAATGACACTCCGTTTGTCTATGTATTCACACATGTATTATGTTTCCGATTAATACAATTCTCGCATGAATAATAAACATTTATCATGACATAAGGAAATATATAATACTTTATTATTGCCTCTAGGGCATATTTCCTTCACCGCCATCCTCGCCTCATGCCATCTTCGGAGACGAAGACACACCATCGACCATAAAGGCTTTGTGAGCCCAAGAAGAGGCCTGCCGCCGGCAAGGCCATTGTCGCTCTGGCGGATCGATCGGGAATCATCCTTTTGCTCCTCGAAACCCAGATCCGTTGCATGCCATTGATGTCGTCGAGGAAAAACGCCAGAACCGACACCCAAGCCCCCGACCTTGTTTTCGGACCTTCATCTTACCCCAAACAAAGAAGGCACCACACTAGATGAGATCCACCATAGACACAACAAAACACCACCAGATCCTTCACACCAAGGAAATGATGCAATTAGGTTCCCACAGATCCCTTGGTATCATCACCAAGGACATCACAGAGATGGGGGCTGAGATCGCGAAATTTTTATTCCAAACGTCGGCGTCACCGCCGTCCAAACGTAGTTGTGGAACACATTAAACTTAACCCTAACTACAGCCGAGGCAGAGAGCCGGTGTTCCCTCACCCATCTGTCGCTGGAACGGCAATCGGAGGGCAAGAGAACCCACGACCTCGCCGGCAGAGTGTGGGAGGAGTTGGTCGCCTCCCTGGTCTCTTTTTCCTGGACGGGAGGGAGCGAAGTGGTGACCTTGGCGAGTGTTAGGATTGGATTTAGCATAACATTTAGTTTTTTTATTGCGGGAACATCATGTAGTTAATGAACACATCTTAATGTTTATTAGTAAAACGGCAATAGCAAACCGACATTAGTCAACGCGCGGAGAATCTTATTTCATCTTCAGAGAGCAATCGTTGTCTGGCCTTCACGAGAAGGACACAAACCCTAAACGAACTACAATAAACACCTAAGAATGGAGGAGGATCCCTTTCGCCGGCAAAGGCAGGGGTTCACCGCGGCTCCATGACCTTAGGTCCTTCAGAGACAAGGCGGATCGGCGTCGGGAATGATGGGAGGCACTGGAACCCTTGGCTTCTTTTGTTTGGAAAGGTAGCGGTGGCTGCAACGAATAGTTAGTGCATCACAATATTACTTGTGCATTACTATAACTTGGACTTGCTAGGAGTGTTACATTGTGTGTTTTATGATTAATTATATTTGAGAGTATATGTGATATCCCAAGTTATTTGGTTAACCATAATCTCTCGAAGTACTTAATTATGTCCAAATGTATAAGATATTAACCAAACCTGATACGAAGCAACAAAGTTAAAACCATCCACGCAAGATGAGGTGTATTTTGTGCTCGTCATTACTGTTTTAGTTCGGGGTCTCAAGATTTTTCTAGGTTTCGAAAAAACATCTAAAATGTTTTAAATTTATTTCAAACTATTTCATATAAATTTCATTGAATTGGGGTGAATATTGACTACATTTGAATTTTGTCCAAATTTTGGCCAAAAGACAGAGGTAAAGTACTTCTATAATGATCGATTTTTTTTAAAAGATTTTGATGGAAATTAGAATATTACACATCATGCTCCAGAGTAACGTTACATACCAAACATCAGTTTGTGAAATTTGGCGTGTGAATCTACCTCGGCCTTTTATTTTTGAGTGCATTGATTTTCTTGGATTTTCTATGGATCATTGGTGAGTGAACTTGCTAAATTGGCATCCTCTCTCCCTTGGAAGCATCAACTTTATCAAAGACCATTTTGATCCCAAGACAATTTCTTAAGGTTTATCTCTAAAACCCAAATGCCACCATGTGAAAACCCTTATTTCGTTTCCATTGATTACAAAGGTAACTTATTTTTCTTTTCCCCTATGATTCTCAAACCATTCTCATAGCATCTATGACAGATGTGAAGCGCACTTATACAAAAATATTGAAATGTCATTATGCATTATTTCCGTATATTAAAGATTCCTTTTATAGCCATTATTGTGTCAAGAAATTCAAAGTGTATTTCCTTGCATCCAAATTTTAGAAATTTGTGAACATGTTCTTTGTGCCCACGTTGTCAATCCAGAAAAATTCTCAACTCCATTTAAGCTGGGAAAGTATCATTTTCCTATTTTAGGAAATTCCCCTTTTTGTACCCATTACAAAGCAACCGGCTTACATGTTGCTTTGATAAACCCAAGATAATTCATGGAGCTTCTCTATAGTTTTTAATGAGTAATCCACCAAGAAATAGACTAGCCTAGCCTTCATAATGATGACAACATTGACAAACATATTCTACCATATATGTCACTTTGAGAATCAACTATATTTTGTAGAGATCCCCTTGACATCATCTATTACCATAATGATAACCTTTCCAATTGGTTCACCTCAGAGTAAGATTGGCTCCAAGACTAGTCAACTCGATCATGTTCCAAGTAACAAACACCTTGTAGTCAGGTTGCATTTTGGAAAACAATGTGTTGCTTGTATGCTCCCTTGGACCAATACCATATGCATTTATCCTAGTCTATCAGTAATGAAAGATTGTGGATATCGCCTAGAGGGGGGGGGGTGAATAGACGCTTTAAAATAATTACGATTTAGGCTTGAACAAATGCAGAATAAAACTAGCGTTTAATTTGTCAAGGACAAAACCTAAAACAACTAGGCTCACCTATGTGCACCAACAACTTATGCTAAGTAAGATAAACAACTAAGTGATAGCAAGATATATAACATGAAACACTATGGCTATCACAAAGTAAAGTGCATAAGTAAAGGGCTCAGGTAAGAGATAACCGAGGCACGCGGAGACGATGATGTATCCTGAAGTTCACACCCTTGCGGATGCTAATCTCCGTTTGGAGCGGTGCGAAGGCACAATGCTCCCCAGAAAGCCACTAGGGCCATCGTAATCTCCTCACGCCCTCGCACAATGCAAGATGCCGTGATTCCACTAAGAGACCCTTGAGGGCCGTCTCCAAACCCGTTCAAATGGCAACCCTTGGGGGCGGTCACCGAACTCGTACACTTTGGCAACCCTTGGGGCGGTCACCAAAACCCATACAAATTGCTCGGGGAAATCTCCACAACCAAATTGGAGACCCCAACGCTTGCCCGGAGCTTTACACCACAATAATTGAGTTCCGAACTCACCAACCGTCTAGTGCACGAAAGCACCCAAGAGGAACAAGCACTAGGGTGCCCAAACACCCAACAGTAATAAGCTTCTCAACTTTCACTTCCACGTATCACCGTGGAGAACTCGAACCGATGCACCAAATGCAATGGCAAGGGCACACAGAGTGCCCAAGTCCCTCACACTCAAATCCAACCAAATGAACGAAAGCTATGGAATAATATAACATGAGAGGAGGAACAAGAAGAGAACACAAAGAACTCCAAGATCTAGATCCAAGGGGTTCCCCTCACATAGAGAAGAAAGTGATTGGTGAAAACTTAGATCTAGATCTCCTCTCTCTTTTCCCTAAAAAACTAGCAAGAATCCATAGAGGGATTGAGAGTTAGCAAGCTCGAAGAAGGTCAACAATGGGGAAAGAACATGAGGTAGAAGGATAAGGTTCATTGGGGAAGAAGACCCCCTTTTATAGGCACTCCCGAATCCAGCCATTATGTGCTCAGCCCGTGCATAAGCGGTACTACCGCTACGAAGAGCGGTAATACCACCCAGACAGTAGTACCCACAGAGCAGTGCAATGGCGAGGAGCCACGAGATGGTAGTGCCGCCGGAGCAGTACTACCGCTCGCCCTAGAGGTAGTACCATTGGGGTTGCAGCTCAGGGGCCTACGGAGGCAGAGCAGGAACAGGGGAGAGTGACAGTATCGCAATAGCGGTACTACCGCTCACGAGCGGTACGACAACTTATAAGCCGTAGTGCCATGCACCCATTGCCGCCCTACCACCACTACGAGCACAACGGGTCCAGAAGGAAGCGGAAGTGGAGCGGTAGCGGGCGGTACTACCGCTCGTACTATAGTTCCACTGTCGTGCAAACCCGACAAGAAAAGTCGAGTGCCTAGAAGCAGCGGTAGTACGCACAGAACTGGACAACGGTACTATCGGGTATACGCGGTACTACCGCTACCGAGAGCGGTATCATGACCCACAAGTATAGGGGATCAATTGTAGCTCTTTTCGATAAGTAAGAGTGTCGGACCCAACGAGGAGCAGAAGGAAATGACAAGTGGTTTTCAGCAAGGTAATGTCTGCAAGTGCTGAAATTGTAAATAACAAAGTAGTTTGATAGCAAGATAATTTGTAACGAGTAAGTAATGATAGTAGTAAAAAAAGTGCAGCAAGGTAGCCCAATCCTTTTGAGGCAAAGGACAGGCCAAACGGTTTCTTATAGTAGGCAAAGCGTTCTTGAGGGTACACGGGAATTTCATCTAGTCACTTTCATCATGTAGGTTCGATTCGTGTTCGCTACTTTGATAATTTGATATGTGGGTGGACCGGTGCTTAGGTGTTATTCTTACTTGAACAAACCTCCTACTTATGATTAACCCCCTCGCAAGCATCCGCAACCACGAGAAAATTATTAAGAATAAATTCTAATCATAGCATTAAACTTTTGGATCCAATCGGTCCCTTACGGAATAGCGCATAAACTAGAGTTTAAGATTCTGTCACTCTCGCAACCCATCATCTAATAACTACTCCATAATGCATTCCCTTAGGCCCAAATATGGTGAAGTGTCATGTAGTCGACGTTCACATGACACCACTAAGGGAATCACAATATACATACTATCAAAATATCGAACACACATTAGGTTCACATGATTACTTGCAACATGATTTTTCCCGTGACCTCAAGAACAAAAGTAACTACTCACAAGTGATAAACATGCTCAAGATAAGAGGGGTATTAAATAGCATAATGGATCTGAACATATAATTTTCCACCAAATAAACCATATAGTAATCAACTACAAGATGTAATCAACACTACTAGTCATCCACAAGCACCAATCTATAGTTCCGGTACAAAGATTGAACACAAGAGATGAACTAGGGTTTGAGAGGAGATGGTGCTGGTGAAGATGTTGATGGAGATAGCCCTCCCCAAAATGGAAGAGTTGTTGGTGATGATGATGACGATGATTTCCCCCTCCGGGAGGGAAGTTCCCCTGGCGGAATCGCTCCGGAGGGCAAAAGTGCTCCTGCCCAAGTTCCGCCTCGAGACAACGGCGCTACGTCCCAAAAGTCCTATCCTTATTTTTTCTAGGTCAAAATCACTTATATACCAGAAGATGGGCACCGGAGGTGGGCCAAGGGGAGCACAACCCACTGGGGTGCTCCTGGGCTCCCTGGCGCGCACAGGTGGGTTGTGCCAACCTGGTGGGCCCCCTCCGGTACTTATTGGCTCCAATATTCCTCAAATATTCCATAAAAAATCTCCATAAAGTTTCAACTCATTTGGAGTTGTGCAGAATAGGTGGCCTGATGTAGTTTTTCCAGGTCCAGATTTCCAGCTACCGGAATTCTCCCTCTTTGTGTATACCTTGCATATTATGGTAGAAAAGGCATTAGAATTACTCCAAAAAGCATTATTATGCATAAAAACATCGTAAATAATAGTAGGAAAACATGATGCAAAATGGACGTATCACGGTACTGCCGCTTGGGGCCTTCAAGACACAAGCAAAGAAAACAGAGGATACAATAAAACCAGAACTGCCATAACTTCTGCATATAAGCTCTGAATTGAGCAAACTCAAGCTCGTTGGATAGATGACGACGAGTACTATCCAAAAAGCATATAGAAGAAGAGGCAGTAGAAAATGCCAATGATATAGAGATGAGAAACCTCTATGAATGAAAAAACGGCAAAAAATCCAACGTCGAAAACATCATAGAAGATGCATATGAACTCCATTTTTTATGAACTCGAGTTTGCCATGAAGATGACCATAAGCTCCAAATCTCACATGGAGAAAAACCAAACAAGAACCAAGAAAGATGATACAAGGATGCAATGGTTTGAGCTCTCTACGAACGAGACGATCAAGCTACTTACTTGAGAGCCCTCCCTTGATAGTATGACAATCGATCCTATAAACCCGGTCTCCCAACTACCACCATGAGACCGGTAAAATAGAAAACATATCAAGGGCAAACCTTTGCCTTGCACATCGTCCACTTGAGCTACATGATGGCGATCTTGACTTCCTCAAGTTGGACCACCTTTCTTGACTGCGTTGGCTCGATGAAGATTAGTTGATTGCTCCCTCATACTCCACTATGGGTGAGCCACTCTTCGTTACATCTTCACACGTCCATTGTCACCACAATGGATGGCAAGCTTCAAGCATGATCTCTTCGTGATGCTCCACTCTAACTTGCACACCACAATCTTGATGACGATCATCACATGATGTCATCCTCCATGGGTATGAGATCTTCCTCTTGACGCAAGCCCATGAAAACACACCTAACCCCACATAGAACTCTCACGTAGACCATGGGTCAATACAGAAAGCATAATGGACAATGCTTACCATACTATGGGATCACTTGATCCCTCTCGGTACATCTTGTGTGCTTTGTGTGTTGATCATCTTGATTCATTCTTTGACTTAGTCTTGATCAACCTTGTATCATGTCTTCTCTATGAGCAATCTTTGGATAATTCCTTGAATAGAACCTTGGTCAACACATAAACTCCTTGAAACCAACAAATGGACTTCAAGAAATGCCTATGGAAAAATAGTTCAAATATAACTCAAGGCAACCATTAGTCCATACAGAATGTCATCAATTACCAAAACCACACATGGGGGTACCATGCTCTTTCAAGTAAGCAACCACCAGACAAGGTCGGAAACCTACTCAAGCCATAGAGCATGCCTATGGCATGGTGACCATTATGGTGGGATGCCGGTTGTCACGACCACAGTGCACCCAAGGAGAGACATGTCAAAGGCATTGCGCCCTCGTGGCTACAGTAGGTGAAACTTCACCACATCACCTTCCACAGTGTCGCCAAACTATTGGAAAATGTATTAGAAAATAAAAAATGCTTTCCAATCAAGATCCCAGATCACTATGAAGATGCATACAAGGTTAGATCGGATCTTTACCCCTTAATAGAGGTCGATCTAGATTAGAATATAGGTCGATCTAGAGTATGTTAGCCCCTCGCCAAACACCAAAGGGGACGTCCATCGTCCCCAAGTGGCGTGCTTGCACGCACGAGAAACACTCAAATTTACAGCATCATCAAAACTTGTTGAGTATCCCCAAATTGTCAAGTCCTTCCGCATCATTGTAATCCTATGTATTCTGTGCACATAGAACAGCAAGGTAGGAAGAAGGGCCTTTATCTTCCATGGGGGCATGCACTTGGGTTACCGTGCCTGATTGTGTTTTGTGTCCTAAAACCCTTGGTCTCCTGATGTGACATTCCCTCACCTAAAAATTCTAGTTGCTCCCTCTAGTCCCATTATTAGGATGGACGTAAAATCTGTCGACACATATATGTCGTGAAATCCTCCATCTTTGGTAGTTGTATGGTTCCCTTTAAGTAAACCAGGGCTAGCATGTCCGAGGAAGTCTGTCGCTTAGACATGCCCCATATGCCATGCATACACATGTATGACCCAAAATACAGTAAACATGGCACGGAAATCTGGTGAAACCACCACTCATTCATGCAAACTAGATACCAAATCCAATGAAACCATGTTTTGAGCAATTTTTCTGTTTTGGGGGGCAACAAATGAGTTTAAGCAATGTATTGAAGATGCTCTTCTTTATTTTCTTAAGTTATTCCTGTTTTACACTGGGTCATAATTAACCTCAACATTTTCGGCCCAACTAACGAAGTTAAGAAAGATGCAGAAATGCTAAATGGAGACCGAGTTTCATGGTGGCCTTAATTTGAAAACTTTAAAATCTGAACTTTCCAGTTTCAAAAAATTCTGAAAATAATACACATATACATATAAACAAAATGCATGTGTGTAAATTTTCAGGTCGAAATACGTTAAAATGAGGGCTACACACAGAAAAAAGGGCTTTTAGCATATCTGTTGTTCATGCTCAAATTCTCGTCCTGAAATTTTACACAAATACACATTACATCCATGAATACATGTGTATATTTTTCCCAAAGAAAATAGAAAGTGAAAAGTTTGAATTTTTAAATTCATAAAATGAAGGCCTCCATGGAGATCACTCTCCAAAATGCCCTACTAGGTAAAATGAGAAACTCTCTAGGAAAACATTGTTGTCGTAGAGAAAACAATTAATCAAATATTTTCTTACTGGAGTGTGCGAGCAAAAATTGACAAGAATTTATCAAGTATATGTAGAAGTTTGAGGCTTTGGATCTTAGCAACTCCAGATGGATATGGATGTTGTGGGTGCAACGCACAAACATAGTCGACATATTTACTACCTACATAATCACGGGACCAACTCATCTGTGAAGCATTCTTTTTTTTTTCAACCTCCCTGCCATCTACGTCTGTCAGCGTTTTGGGAACGGGGTCCCCAGACTTTCCTGCCTGCGGCCCACGGCGTGGCTCTACGAGCGGGCCCGTACGGCCCATCTTCACCAACACGTACGCAAGACCCTCGCGAGGGGCCAAGCCTCGCGAGGCGGACGACACAAGACCTCTTCAGGAGCGGCCTCACCAGGTTGGCTCGCGAGGGGCGGAAAGATCAAGGCAAGACAAACCTCGCGAGGTTCTCGTGACGTGAGCCATGACGATCAAGATCAAGCGGGCGCCAGGCGGGCGCTAGCGCACACAGTGTCCTTGTTTCCCCTTTGGTACTAAGGAGGCAAGCGCAGGCGCGGAGTACCGAGGCGTCAAGCAAAGGTTTCTATATCAGTGCAACGAGACTAAGACCAGCAGGATGGCAAGACGGAGGTCACCATGGAGCCCAAGGCGGTGTCACCACCAGAGGCTTTTGCAGGCGATGACTTTTGTCAGGATAAGCTGTACTAGTTGTTCCCTTTCAAATTGGCCGTTGTTGGCTACCTTCCCGCTCAATATTTGGGAAAGAGGACCAGGGCCTCTATAAATAGGACTAGCCACCACCATAGAAAGGGACGGATCATTCGGACCACCCTTGCACCCACCAGCTCTCCGAGCATAAGAACACCTCGCCTCAGGAGGCTGTTCTTCCCTTGTACTGTTCATCCATAGCCCAATAGGCAATCCACCACCACCACGCTGGAGTAGGGTATTACACCACAACGGTGGCCCGAACCAGTATAAATCTTGTATCCCTTGTGTTGCGAGTTCGTCGAGTTAGCCCTTGAGATCATAGCCAAACTAGGACGTGGATCGGTAGGGGGGAGATCTTCGTGCCCACACCAGTGTTCGAACCTTGAGGGTTTTGCCGGAACCCGAAATCCGACATCTGGCGCGCGAGGTAGGGGTGCGCCGAAGCTTCCTTTCCGTCGCTCCGCGTCCCGTTGCTTCATCGTCTCCATGGCGTACGCACGCCGCGCTCGCGCTAAGCGCCGGGATGCCCTCGCCACCCGCGTTGCTCAGACAGTTCCCGTCGGCGGGCCACCCCGTCGTTCTCCGTCGCCTGCCACCAACACCGCCACCGGCCCGGCGAGGAACGAGCAGCAAGCATCCTCGCTGCACCCCTCGGTGCGGCGGGACGGCCGCACCGCCACTCCATCACTGACTCCGGCCGGTTCGTCATCCCACGCACGTCGTGCTCCCATGGACGCGCATGACGCGCTCCTGATGGCGCACGAGCTCCTGCGCTACCGCCCCGTCGACGACCTCTACGAGGACTGGCTCGACCGCATCGCCGAGCTTGTCAGCGCCGCAGGGGCTCCCCTGCGCCATCCCTCTTGCTGCCTCGCCCTCCGCCAGCCGCGGGCGACGAAGCCCATGGAGCGCCTCCACCACCTCTGCATCAAGACGTAGTCTTGGCGCCAAGGCGCGCGGCCCCACGACGTGACCTGCCGTGTCCCGCGCCCGCGCGAGAAGAAAGAAGCTACCAAGAAGTCCCTCGCCCGCAAGAGAACGCTCCACCGCTCCCCGCACCGCCATGTCAGGATCGCTTACTGCGGCAGGGCCGTGCGCCGCTTGCCGTGGCGGCGCGCGGGCGCCAAGACCAAGCTCCACCTCCAAGACGGGCCCCGGTGACCACGGCCGGTTGCCGCGCCTTTACCCCCGAGCTGCGTAGCGTCGCCTGGCCAGGCAAGTTCAAGCCGGATCTGCCTCCTCGTTACGACGGCACCCCGACCCTGCTGAGTTCTTGCGGCTCTATGAGCTGAGCATCGAGGCGGCCAACGGCGACGAGAAAGTCATGGCGAACTGGTTCCCCATGGCGCTCAAAGACGGCGCTCGTTCGTGGCTCCTAAACCTGCCTCCAGGCTCGATCTCCTCTTGGGACGAGATGCGCGACCGCTTCGTCGCCAACTTCCAGGGCACTCGCGACCGCCCACCGCCTGCGGGTGACCTGCGTCGCGTCAAGCAACAACCAGGAGAGACACTCCAGAAGTACATCCAGCGCTTCAACAACGCTCGCCTCAACATCCCCAAGGTGATAGACGAGGCCATCATCTCCGCATTCTCGGATGGTGTTCGTGACGTCAAGATGAAGGAGGAGCTTGCCATCCACGAGGAGCTGTGCATGTCTCTGGAGCTGTTCAACCTGGCGACCAAGTGCGCAAGGGCTGAGGAGGGGCGCATCTCCCTCCTCGAGCTCCCGGCTGCGGACCCGGAGGAGAAGAAAGCCAAGGCCAAGGACGTGAAGCGCAAGGGAGCAGCCGTGCTCGCGGCGGTGCCAGACACCAAGCGCAGCAGAGACCAGCCCGAGTCATCCAAGAGCAGCCGACCATTCTGCGCCTTCCACAACCTGCATACCCACAACACCAGCGACTGTCAAGAGCTCAGAGCCATTCGAGAAGGACGCTTCGGTCGACGCCCCGAGCGCAACGACCGGGGCTACGGCCGAGGAGGAGGACGCAGTGGCGGACGCTGGGATGACATTGGCCCGTGCCAAGAGTGGCGCGACCGGCCTCGTGACGACCGCTGGCAGGATCAGCCTCGTGAGGGCGCCTGGGGGATCAGCCTCGTGAGGATCGTCCTCAGGGCAACGCCGGTCTTCCTCCACTACCGCCACCACCAAGAAGGAACGACGACCACCATCAAGATGAGGGGGCCGGGGGCTTCCAGGAGCCGCGTGCTATCGCCTGCATCTTGAGCGGAGCTCAGGCACCAGCCTCGCAGTGTATCTTCAAAAAGTTTGCCGCGAGGTGAACGCAGTCCTCCCCAAGCTCGAGGCCACGCGCCCGCTCAGGTGGTCCAAGTGCGCCATCACGTTCAGCTCGGCGGATCAGCTCAAGTGCGCGGCTACCGCTGGCGCCCTCCCGATGCTTTGCTCACCAGTCATCAGCAACGTGCAAGTCACCAAGACCCTCATCGATGGCAACGTCATGTCCGTCGACATGTTCGACAACCTCCAAGTGCCATATGACCAGCTTCAGCCTACCAAGCCTTTCTCAGGAGTGACCGACGGCTCCACTACCCCGATCGGGCAGGTCCGCCTTCCCGTCACCTTCGGACAGCGCGACAACTACCGTACCGAGCTCGTGGACTTCGACGTCGCCCACATCCGGCTGCCATACAATGCCATCCTCGGGTATCCAGCCCTGGCCAAGTTCATGGCGGTGACGCACCACGGCTACAATGTCCTCAAGATGCCAGGAAGCGGCGGAATCATCACAGTCCCGTGTGAAAATAGAGACGCGGTGTGCTCCCTCGAGTGTGCCTTCCAAGCTGCAGCAATCGACGACCCCGACAGCAAGGGAGAGCGCCCTCCTAAGGCCACCCCCAAGAAGAAGAAGCAGATGCTCCATGCAGGACCTCAGGAGGGTGGCGTCGTGAGTGGTACCTCATCAGGATCAGCGCCCGCACCTGGGGCGCCTCCCTCCTTCGCATAGGAAGGCGCGCCCGGCGCCCTTCTCGGGCAGGGCTCGGGGGCTCTCTTCTGGAGGGCCTTAGACCTTGCAAACATCACGAGGGAGGCGCTCGGGCACCATCTGGAGGCGTGCTTTGCGGCACGTTTTCCTTAGGAGGACACAGGGCGAGGGGCGCCCACCGCTCAGGAATTCATCACCAAGATCACTCACGAACTTCAAAATGCAAGGGCCATGCACGGGGACCGCCGCTCACCAGGCGCAGCTCCCCATCCAGGCGAGGATGCCGGGCTACGCGTCTGCATCGACGTCCCAGGGCTCAACAGGGCCGCGTCTCAGGAGCCCTTCTGGCCTTCACGCGCGGGAGGCTGCGAGGGCCCACCGCACAGCTACGTTCGCATGCCTTTTGGCCTGCCGAACATGGCGTCCGCCTATCAGCGCAACTTGCGACGCGCCCTGGCGACTCAGGAGGCCAGGCACCACGCCGTCCTGACGGAGATGGAGACGGTCCTCAAGGAACCGCCTGGACCCCCAGAGCCTCCCGAGGCTCAGGACCCCTGTGGCTCGTGAGGAGCGACCCCTTTGCCGCATACCTTCAGTTGCCCCAACACCCCTTCATCAACAGAACCAGGTGACATTTTCCAAGTTTATCTAACTAGGAGTGCCCCTCGGGCTGCATTATTCCCAGGCCACGTGGGTCCGTCCCTGTGGCATGTATCCCTTTTCATGTCTTTAGCTTACCTTGCTGGGGGCACCCCTCGGGCTGCATCATCCCCAAGCCACTTGGGCCTGACCCGGTGGCATGTATCTTTCCTGCATTTACTTAAGCCAGTTTGCTTTCCATGCTTAATCTACCTATGACCATCACCTGCTTGATCCTCACCCGCTATAGGGCTACTCACGCTGGCGCGGCGCTTGTGCACGGGTCCGTCCCTGCAACGTCGACAAATCTGAGCGGTCGAGCTCTGACTCGCGGCACGCCCCGCGCACGTCACCTCACCAGGCCCTCAGTGCATTCATCCCCTCACGGAGCAACCAGCGGCAGACCGGCAACCATAACGGCGAACTGTGTTTCCCCTTGTGCTGGCTCGCAGGAATCTCCTGAAGATGCCGGCAGGCGGAACCACGGGCTCCCTCTTCTCCCATGCAACCCGCTTGAACGTTAAAAGGGGGGCTCCTGAGCATCGCAACTCAGGAGCTCCTACTGGCTCTCCAGCCCTCACCCCCTGGCCTTGACCATGGCACGCGACCTGGCATACCAGTGGCGGCTGAGCTCGCTCGAGGGCCGGGACCTGAGGACGTAGAGCACGAAGGAGAGCATGGAGAAGGGGGGAGGCTCGCATGGACCTGGCCTAGCTGTTCTTCGGACGCCGATGCACGAATCTGGTGCATCACGAGGAATCGACCACGAACCGTCAAGATAAGTCCCGAGCCCGGGTTGGCTAAACCGCTAAGGATTATGAACCATACTAACCGCAGCCCTGCTGCAGCAACGTCACCCCCTTTCTTACCTTTCGACGACCGCTTGAGCGCTCAAGGGGACCTCCTGAGCATCGCATCTCAAGAGCTCTTGCTAGACCTCGGGCCGCTCACCTCCTGGCCTTGACCATGGCACGTGACCTGGCATACCAGCGACGGCTGCAGCCTGCCTGGGAACCGGGACCTGTCAGCGTAGAGTACCAAGTCGTCGCGAGGTCGGAAAGGGAGACCAAGCTGAAGCAGGACGCGCGCTCGCGCAAGTTTATAATAAGGACAATATTGACAAGAGGCGTTATACAACCCTTACACACCCCCACGGGGCACTTCTTGATTCGTCGCAGGGAACGGAAGGCAAGAACTTAGGGAATCCTATCTACACGCGCCCCTGCGGACGACGCCATCACCAACAGTGGGCCACCGGAAGCCGGCGCCAACCTCATCCAGATCGGCGGCGGCGGCGGCCAGACGCTGCAGCCCTGCTCCGGGCTCAGCGAGAGCTTGGGGGCACGTAGCTGTCGTCGCTTGTCTCTGGGGTCTCGTAGAGCTCGGGAGAATCGCTGGACTCCCATGTGTCGCTACGGCTTCCAGAGGAGCCGCTGGCGACGCGGGCAGCAGGCCCTGCCCGGCCTGCGGCACCAGCCTGATGACTCCGCCTGGGGCAACACTCTAGACGGCGGCCTTCTGCGTCGAAGACCTTGAATAACAGTGTGGAGGCGCCGTCGTACGCGAAATGGATCGCGAGGGCGCCCTCCGTGCGGCACACTCCGGCGACCTCACCCCAGCCTCGCGTCATGAAGATCTTCCCCGAGGAGACGGCCCCAACCTCCCCTCCAGTCGCCGGCGTGCTGCAGCCAAAGCTCAAGAGGCCCCCTCGGCGGTATCTCAGCTGAGAAGAAGGAAGGGAAGCGGATCCAAGTGGTCGGGGGCATCGCCGCCCACAGCACGAGCTCACGCGAGGAGTCCGTGGCGTGGATTCCAGGGGCGGCAACGCGCGCCACCACGGCACGGCGACCATGTCCACGGCGCGCGCGCCGACGATCGTCGTCTCTCCCTCCTGAGCACCCGGCTTGGGCGTACAGGGGTAACGGATACCCAGGAGGAGGCCGCTCGCACCAAGGCCTCGTCACCACCTGCATTGCCGCCTCGTCGCGGCGGTGAACCGGCCTCTTCTTCGGCGGGAGCGGCACCGGCCCGTCCAGGGAAGTCTTTCCCTTCTTTGCGGCGGAAAACCTTTGAATGGGTGCCATCGGTGAAAAACAAGCAAGCAAGCTTCCGGCTAGCCTCTGCCTTATCTAATTCTAGTCGAGTATACGTGATGAGTTCTAATTCTTGCCTCGCCCGTCGATGTGTGGCCTGGCTAGCATAGCATCCATGTGGGAGTTCCAAAGTCTGGTTCGTGTCATGTGAGCTAGGCGGCAGTCGGCACGGCACGCTTAGGTTGGATCTTGTGGACGAATAAGTGCGGAAACTGGATGGCTAGTTGAGCTGCCATATCCAAACATCTGTCCTAGCATTAGCCAGTGTACGTGGCCGAACGAGGCAGCGGCCCAACTATGAAGGAGTGAGTTTACGAGAAAAACAAATTAACTAACTACCACTACCTGTGGAGTAGTAGAGCTAGCTAGTTATCTTAGTAATAGTTGGTAGAAATGGACGCCTAAATTGTCGATACCATACCTTGAATTTTGGCTTAGCAAACGATGGAGAAAGAGTTAAATTGTGATGACAAAAAGATCTTTGGGACAGGTAAGTGCAGTTAGCTAGCTCACGCTTCATCCTTCCTAGGGTTTTTAAATTCATTAAAAGAAGAACGTGAAGAATGTCACTCATGCATGATGAACAAATGCTAAGGCGATAAGAGAAAAAAGGACTTTCGGGTGGAAAGCAACGTGACAGAGCCTTTAGGGGCACGGTTGTTAATCGCACGAAGCAACGTGAGGATGCACCGCTCGGCGGTTGGATTTACCCAAGCATGCAGAAGCAGGCTAGTTCATACTTTGTTAGAGCCCTGATGTCGATCTAGTTTAGCATTCACTTCATACACTCTGTCTTGTAAAAGGGGAAAGAAAAAGGAAGAAGAAAGGTGAGCCGTGCCCGGTGCCGTTTTCCTGATCCTTCGGGATGCCTCCTTCTGTAGATAATCGCTTGCTTAAGTAGTGTTGGACCACTCTGGGCCCACGTATCTCCTGTTGGGGTGGGCAAGGGAGACACACCATGTGATGAAAAATGTGCAAGGGAGACACACCAACGGCAACGCACAGACAAAGTAACCACGGAATACGAAGAAAAAAGAACAGCGTGACTGCACCATCCGACCTGATGATGACCGGCGCGCCAGGGAACGCATGTGCATGCACCGAGCGAGCACCACTCAGGCTGGGGACGAGACGAGAGCATGCACTATAGTTACGTCGCGGCACTGTTGATTTACCCACCATGCACGCACGGTTGATCTGATCTGAACCCGGTCAGTTTACATCCCTGATCCATCTATCCATCCATGCTGACCGCGACGGGACGCCTACCTACGACATCCGGCCGACCCATTCTCCATTGGCGACGTGGACAAGGCAGGGCGGCGCGACGTGGACAAGGCACGGCAAGGCGCCTGGTCCATATCCCGGGCCAAGCCGCAGCGCTGGCCACCGGTTGATCGAGAAACGTCTCAGACTCTTCGATGCAACTGACGACGCACCCACACTGCTGACCGATGAAGCCCGGAGAATGTTGAACACGGCACCATCCAGATCGATCCATGGATAAGAGTTTGGTGGTGGCTAGCGTATGTCCTGTCCCGGCCTGCCGGGCTTGGCTGCCTTTGTTTGACCTCGACCAGATTGTGCATGGGAGATTCGTGTAAAGCTCCTGCCATAGGGCCGCCGAGTGGAGTGGAAGAAGTTGGTCATCTCTCGGTGTCCAGATTTTTCTTCCATCTCTCCAGATTGCACCTGGGACAGCTCCATCCAGCCTCACAGAAAATGGAGATCACTATCTTTTCAGGTAATGAACACAGTTCCTCCCACTGAGTACTCAAAGGAGGAGGGAACAGACTTCTCACCCGTCCCCCGCGTCGCCTCCACGGCGGCACGGGCGGATCTAGATCGAGCGCCGCCTCCAGCCCTCTCTGCCCCCCTACCTCCCCTTGCCGCCGCCGGAGGAGGCCGCCGGGCTAAGCCCGGGCGGCGGACGGCGGCGGCGGGGCCTCTCTGCTGCGGCAGGATCTCGCGGTGGGGGTGGCTCGCCTCCTGGTGGCGCGGCGCGGCGGCTATCGGGTGTGGCGACCACGAGGCTGCGTCTCCGTCGGGTGGTGGCCACGGCGACGTTGTCGGCAGGCTCCGGGGCTGCGGTCCTGCAGATCCTTCTCGGCGAGTCGGGGCGGGGGTGGCGGCTCCGCTTCCCTGCCTTCTGGTCGTTCCTCCGATCCAGTTCTTGCTGGTTGTCTTGGTGCTGCGTCAAGGGGGCGCCTAATCCGGCTGCTCTTCGGCCGGATCTGGTCCGTCCGTGTCTGCCGGAGGGTTGGTCATCGTGGTGGCCTCGGCTACGGCAGTTGGGCGGAAGTGCGTTGTGGTGGACCTTGTGTGGCGATGGCGTGGTGGCTGTGCAAGGTGTGTGCGGGTCAGCGGAGGTGCGGGCCGGCTTCGGCCGGCTGCGCGAGGTTGTTCATCGGGTCTACTCCTAGCGCAAGCTTTGCCGGGCTATGGCCGGCAGGCGGTGGCGGCATTTTTGGGCGTTGTTTCCCTTCTTGAAGGCACCGTCGTGGAGTTCTCCGACCCGGTCCATCCTCGGATCTCGTTCTTCAGGCGAAAGCCTAGACCCATCCGGGCCGGGCAACGACGTCGTCTCAACGGTGTTTCCCTCTTTAGGGCGTTGCTTTGAAGATCGGTGATTCTTCCCCGCCCTTCTCTTGGGCTGGACGTGCACGGCTCACGGTTGGCAGGTGCCCAACTGGTGATGCGAGTGGTTGGCGTTGCGACGCGTGTGGCGACGACGATGATGGCATGTGGAGCTGGGTCGCGGCCTGTCCTTCTGATGTCGGCGGTCCGGTTCGCCAACGAGTATGCCTATGCTTGTTTCTCACTGTGACAGAGAAGTCGGAACTGCATGCGGCGGGGCCCCTGCGGCAACGATGACTCCATGAGGGTGGTTTGAGCGGACGGTGCTCTCCGGAGGTTGTGCTGGGCTAGATCGATGCGAGGCGTGCAACTTTCTCCAGTGAAGCGTATCAACAAAATCGGAGCTGCCGGTCCTCAACGTCGGCGGTCGATTGTTTGGCTTGGGCTGACAAGGTCGTCGTGTGTCGTTCGTTCGAAGGGGTCTGGACAGATCGTTTGCGGCGGAGTCGGAGTCGCTTGCTCGGAGAGAGGTGATGACGATGACAATGCATGCAGCCTCGACGGTGCCCTCTTCTCGGCGGTGTGTGTGGTCTTGTTGGTGCCAGGTCGGCCGGGGTGCCCTTTCTTGTGGGCGTGTTGTAACGGTTTTCGCCCGGTTTTTCTCTAATTAACCGGACAACTCTCTTCTTCTTAATCAATGAAAATGGCAAATCTTTTGCCTCGTTTCAAAAAAAACTATCTTTTCAGGTTGATGATATATACTCGGGTTGTGATCGAGAGTGTGTTCATCACACATAGAGGCCACGTGTAATACTCTTGGGCCTGAATTTGCCGTCCAAAATATCTCCGAATTCGTCGGAAATTTGCGAGAACTTGACCTTACATGATGTATTCAAATGGGTAGGGATAGGAACAACGATGGATGCCGGTCGTATGGTGATCCAAGTCTCAAAATGCGTCCAAGATTTCGAAAACTTGCTTCCAACCACGGCGACCACTGACCTCTTTACCTGGACCATGTGCATGTCTTTAGGATTGCGGTTTCGCATTTATTGCTTGTAGTATAGCTATCTCTTCATTTGTATTCAGAAACTTGTATTCATCCTCCATCTCCATGTTCTGGTACAGGTTCTTCTAAGTATGACATTTATTACTTATAGCTTCAGGTACCAAGTTTGGTCCCGGTCCATGGCAGCTATCACACGATGTGCGGCCTACATGGGCGAACTTCATGTCTATAGGCATTTGTTAATTGAAGTTAATTTAGTAGCTAGCAACACTTTTCACAACCATATTTTCGAACTAAGTTGTGTTTTGGCTACACAATTGCTCATTTTATGCTCATGTTAATGCTAAAATCATGTCACACATAGGCATCATAGCCGACCCCCTTCTTTATTAAGATTTGTTTATTGACGTCATAACCAGTTTGGCCTCCGCTGATACAAACCTTGTTTTTAGGTCCATTTTCTTGTTGGTTCTCGTTGCAAAGTTGATTACACCATCACATGCGATGACACGCATGTGCACAGTGTTAGCAAACCAAATTTTTTTTATTGTACTTAATTTGTTTACCATGAACTCCCAAAAAAAACACAAGTGGGTGACATAAATACATTTTTCTACATAAGACGTACCTTCAAAGCATGGCAGCACAATATTCCAGAGTGAGGGTAGAAGCCACACTCGCATACAAATTCTTGTAGAGCCTCATCGACCTCTACCACGAAAGCAGCCTTGCACCAAGTTTCCCTATTAACCACATCGGCATGTTTAACTATGTATTTCCTTCGATGCAACTGCTCCTCGGTAACATAAGACCCCACCTTGTATAATGACTCTCCAAATTTCTTGAACATTGTGCTTGAGTATATCTTGCTAGCATGTCTTTCAATCGGCCAATTACCTTTACCTTTTACTACCACTCCAGCTTGTGTTCACGAAACACCACAAAGAAATTATATTAGGATATTACTAAGAAACCATTATTTAAAAGATCTATATTAGGAAAAGACATCTAAGCACTTACTATGGATGTTCGTTTTCTTGGTAGCTCTCTTCTGAATCCCTATCAAAAAGTATCTTCTCGAATTGTTTGAGAAACAAATGCATTGGACACCCAGGAGGGATATAGCATTTTGGTTAGCGCTCTCACTACGTTGAGTGCTTGGCATCTTTGAACAGAAAACTCCCATAAAATAAGGTCGTGCCCATTTATGACGAACCTCAAAGATTGGTGTCAAGAACGGATGTTTTTTAAAATCATATTTCATCTGCATCGCGTCCCAACCACTCTCAAACTCCTCCATAGTCAAGACATGGTGAACCAGCATTTGGAAGT
The DNA here is from genome assembly GCF_018294505.1 of Triticum aestivum. Taxonomy (NCBI): domain Eukaryota; kingdom Viridiplantae; phylum Streptophyta; class Magnoliopsida; order Poales; family Poaceae; genus Triticum; species Triticum aestivum. Next base: position 457,607,269 of record NC_057811.1, on the reverse strand, counting down.
ATTTTTTGAATTCCATCTTCTTCCCATAAAGTGCAACAAGGCACTCCTTAGCCTTTTTCAGAACATGCCATTTGCACCATCTATGTGTCGTGTCTGGTACTTCATCTATAATAGCCAACTCCATTGCTCTAGCCTGGTCTGAAAAAAATTGAGCAAACTAACTAGCTTAGTAAACATCGTGTTTCAATATACATGTAAATAAAAAAATGTTAGTGTCTTCATATTACCTATTAGTATAGTGAAAGGCGCCTTGCCACCTACCATTCGGACAAACTCTTTGAACACCCATTTGAAACTATTGAATGTTTCATCACACATTAACACAACACCGAAAATGATGCTTTGAAAGTGGTAGTTAACACCGCTGAATAGACCAAAAGGCATGTCATACATATTTGTTCTGTATGTTGTATCAAAAGTTATAGCATCACCAAAATATTTGTATTGATCTATGCCCCGTCCTGTCACCCACATCAATGTCTTCACCCTTGCCTCCTCGTCAACTTGTACATTGTATGTGAAATCTGGATCATTTGCCATCAGATCTTGCAAAAGCAGCACCGTTTTAGTTGCATCTTTGTCAGATTGATCTCTGCTTAGTTTGCCACACAAAGTCCTAAGCAATCTTTTGGTGAAAGGTACATTTTCCGTTGTGCCCAAAAAACTTCCAACTATGTTGTACACTTTGCTTAGGCTAACATTGTTCTCTCTTGGCCGTTTTACCAAATCTTTAATGTGGACATCGATGTACCCGTGTGATTTCCAATGTAGTTTCTCTCCACAATTAAGTGATAAGGCATGGTTGTGCTCACTCCTATGCTCATTGATGTACCATCCATTGTCAGCTGCCCGCAAAAGCCTTATCATTGCCTCGCACCACACCTCGTTGACCTACTGTTCTCCTTCTCCGGTATCCCCTGAAACACAAGTACTATTTGTAAAAATCTAAAATTCTCCAACTGAGATCATATCATCTACAATTCTTTTTACAACCTTACCGCACACAAACTGTTGCATGCATTTTGCTCGCTTAATGTTAAGTCTGCTTCTTCCAAACCTTATCCTGAACCCAATTTTCCAAGAATAAAGATTGTAAAATTTAAATGCTTCCTTCAACGAATCAGACGATAAACCAATTACTAGGTTTATGACAGCTCCTTCCCTTTTTGTAGTAAAATCATGAATAGAGATTTCCAACGCAGATTTCCTGTTAGGACTCCATTCCCTTTCGTACAGGTGTGGCATCTTCCTTCCACGAAATCCATCCGAACTACCCAGCTTGTAATGCAATTTTAATGCTTAAAGAAGCCTTGTCTGCAGCTTAACCTCTTTCTTATCCTGCAGTACTTTGGAGATTTCACTACAACAAATTTCCACGCTATCTGTGTCGTAAAAGCTCCGAAATGACATGGTAATTACCCGCAAAAAAGAGAGGAAATGTCATGGTAATTAGGATTTCATTTCCTTTGTTTTAGAATTCCAACTATAGCTACTAGATACCACAGTTTTCATATATCAAAGTATTTTGATGTATTGAGAATACTGTGACGTGTTTGGCTGGTTCTCGATTACAACGACGTAAATTAGCAGTTTCATAGCTGTTGCAACATGCACGTTCTTAGCTGGCCTTGCAAACTGAATGGCCATGCTCGCACAAAGAGACCAGGTGGCATGCTGGGCATCAGCGGCGGCGGGAGCGCAGCAACGTGACACAGAATATTGAACCGACGCTATGGCTTGGCTGCTGCTTCACCAATAGAGGCGCATAGTGGCGACTGGCGAGCCGGCTAGGGCGGCTAGAGCAAGGCCGCAACATGACAGCGCGGCACATGTACAGTGCGGTATTGATCAGCAGTGCCTTGTGGACTCACGTTGCAGCCATCAACACTACCATGGCTGGCTGGCGTACTGACCAGATGCACGGGGCGTAGGAGGAGAGAAGGAGGAGCGCAAGCAGAAGTACGAAGGAAATTATTATTTTTCATTGCTTTCTCTTGGCTTGTCCACGGCGGACGATCTCAAACAGAGGGTCGCAACTGCAGCGGCAGCTTGCAGCGAGGAAGGTGATAACGAACAGATTCGTTTTCTTCGCCTGCTCTGTTTTTTTAAAAAGAGGCTGGGTTTTTTTCAATACAGAGGAAATACCGCGGTTTTGGCAATACTGCAGTTATAAATGTCATAGTTTTTTGGGTTGCCAAACAGGTCAAAGTGATTAAAACCGTAGTAATTAAGAAAACGGTAGTATTCCTATAATACTTAGAAAAAACTGCCACCAAACGGGGGAAATTACCATCATTTTATCTCTTCTCATAATTAAAACTGCAATCAAAGAGGGTTCGCTTGCCACCCCCTCCCCGAACGTTAGGCCAACTCCAGCGTGCGACCCCATCCCGTCCGGCCCCGTTCGTTTGGAGCAAAACGGACAGACCCCACGGCCCAGCGCGCGACGGTCTGGACCATCTGATCCGTTTTGTGTCCGAGCCGACCTATTTCGAGCGCAAACTTGCACCAGGTTTGGGTCGTGGCGGACAACAAACGACGGCTCATCCTCGTGCCGCCGCCGCCGCGGCGTCAAAGAGGAGCCCGCATCACCACCACGGAAGGCCCCCGCACCGCCCGCATTCTCCATCGCCCCTACGGCCGCCGGCGAGCGCGACCGGCACTACATCCACACGGATGTATGCCGTCGTTATTGGGAGACGAGGACACCGCTCTCCTGGAGCGACGTGCACCTCCCCAATAACTGGCATCTCTCCGCCGACCGGGTGCCGATCCCGCCGGTCTCAACGTGCGGTCGTGCGCGCCGCGAGGAGATCGAGCGCCGTCGCCGCCTACTGCCAGACGACCTCTACTACGACCCCAGGTACGCCGTCGACTCCGACCTTTGGGACACGTGGTTCCGGGACGAGCACGACACGCGGCGTGCCTCCTTCGCTGGCACCTCGTCGGGGCCGCGACGGCCACGTGAGCGCCACGCGCGCGCTCCGAGCCCTCCCCAAGTGTGCGGGCGTAGGGTCGTGCGCGGCATCACGCCGACGTCGTCGCTGTCGCCCTCTCCGTCGCCACCACCTCCTCCTCGCATGACAGAGGAGGAGGAGGCCCGACTCCTTCAACGTGTCATGGAAGACTCCATGCACACGCACGACGAGCGCCAGTGGGAGGGCCTGGAGACCATGATGGCCCTCTCTGCCGCCGGTGACGTGGCCGTGCCGGAGCTGGAGATGGTGAGGAGGGAGGAGGTGTTGGAGGAGGAGCCCGTCGCTGCATTCCACTCGGGCCTGGTGGGCCAGCGGTGGAGCTGGTGGTGCACGGCTCCAGAGATGGCCGACGCCGTGGGGGGCTTGAACTGGTGCCCCACGCCGCCGCGGTCACCGGAGCGGGAGGCGTCGCCACGGGAGGAGGTGGTGCAGGCACCTCCCGCCTTCCAGCAACCTCCTGTGTACCAGGCACCGTCGTCCTACCTCTGGACGCCGCCGGCCTACGTCGACCTTGTCAGCGACGACGAAAACGGCGGCCACGGCCACGGCATCAACGGGCACGGTAGGAGCGAGCGGGCAGCGGATTACTTTTCTTTTGTTTTGTTAATTATGTCTATGTGAACTGTGGAACTGTGCCGTTTTGTGGCCATGATGTTTAATTATGTTTCATGTTTTTATGTTTGCTTTTTTTTCGGTATTTTATTTTAGTTTTTTGCGTTTTTTTAATCACGTCCATCCCGGATATGATTTGAGGTGCCGCCGCGCATTGGGCGCACCGACAACCCAACGACCCCAAGCGGACATAGTCCCAAACAGACGAAAACAGACCAAACCAGACGTCCGTTTGGGGTCGTGAGCTGGAGTTGGCCTTAGCCGGGTAACGTTACCGTAATTTTATTGCAGAGTCATCTCTCCGTCTCTCATTTAGCCTCCTATCCTTATCTAAGCTATAGCACGGTCTCTTGGACTCTTGGTCGACAAGGATAACGCCCATTCCATGATTCCATCCATGACCGTTGCTCATTAGAAAAAAATTGATCAGCCCGCGAAACAATTATGTACGGCAGAACGTGGCCTAATTCTCCGTCATTTCTGCAGGACGACACGTACGCGTACGTAGCGGTCGTCTTTCCACACAAGTGGTTTGAGGAGTCGCGGCAGCTCTGACCCTTTGTCTCCCATCGTGCGCAACAAAATGGCCACAAAGTAAACAAGCCCGATCAAGCTCTGCTTTGCTAATTAAATGTGAGTGTGATGCGGATCAGAATAGCTGACTGCAGGTGTGTGGTTGCACTCGCACACGGCCTGATCTTTCCGAAGAAAAATGGCAGGGACAGAATCGTCATTTTGAACATCCAGCTAGGGAATTAGTGTCTGCCTAACTGCAATTTATGTATGGTTAGGATAAGCTAACCAAACAAGAAAGCAAATAAAAATGTGCAATATGCTGGTTGTCGCCTTCTACACAAGTAGCAGTACGTCGGCAACAAACGCATTCGTTCCGCCCGTACCTCTTCTTCCGTGAAAAATCAACTCCTCCTTGGCGCCTGATGCATTGTGGAATTATAAAAATCATATCGATGTTGGAGATAAGATTGTCGACCTGCTCCCAGCGAGCTGAAGCTAGCAGTCCATGCTGATGATGCCTTGCCAACTTGATTGATATAGCTAAATAAAAGGAGGCAAATAGGCATAACCGTACCGTACTACATGGCGTGTTGGGTGCACAAGGTTTCCCTGATTTGCTGCTTCTGTTCAAAAGCGAAATCGGCGTGAAAGTGTCGGGTGTGCCAATTGGCAAAGCAAAAATGGCGCCTAAGTTTCCTTCAGTAAAGGGCTTGATGCGTGCGAGTGCTGACATTCGATCGAGCGTACGTACGACGCGGTCTGAATTAGCATTGCATACTATCCACGACCGGAAAGTAAAGGCGCCTAAGAGCAAGTACAATAGAGCTGAGTCAGCGGGCTATAAAGAATAAACTAGTATATTTCTGCTTAGTTGGAGGAAAGAAAAGAGGAAAGAGAAGGTAAGCGGACTCTTCGTGAAGAGCCAGCTCTAGCACGTACTCCTAGGCACTTTGTGAAAATGAAAGATGGGCCACATAATAAAAAAAGTAGTGCTTTCTTTTGATCTAATATTGTACATGTTAGCTATAAAATGGACCGTAGATGGCATGGCACTGGCTTATAGCCAGCCGGCTATACTATTAACCATGCTCTAACGATCGGTTGTTCATCATAAGATCGAATAGCTAGAATTTGTACCGCCTACCTAGTGCCTACCCGGAGGCGATGGACGGGGCCAAACCCATGCGATCACGGCAAAGATCGGCCGATCTTCTTGGCATGAAAACGAATATCCGCGTGAAAGCAAAAGCGGCAACACCTGTATCCACTATCCACTACCGAACTGCAGAACTGGGATGTGGATTATCCTCATCCGCTGCCCGGGTCCGGCCAGCTGCACCACAAAGGAGAGCTGATGAGTCATTAATATCTCCTGACAGTCGGCAACATCCAACTCAGAATTAATTAGAAGTCTTCATGGTACAACTAACTCAAATTATGGATCTCCGCGGCGCGCACAGGATGCGTGCGACCAATCATTCGATCAGGACGATGGTATACTACAATTCGATAGCCTCATAGCCATGCTTGCGTATAGCTAGCCGGATCATCTTCTTTTCTTCGTGTATAGCGTAAGCGAGTAGAAGTTGCGTTGCGGGCAGTCTTAGGCTGACTCCAACGCACGACCTCAAAGGAACATCCATTTTATCCGGATTTCGTCCGTTTGGAGGTGGGAATGGAGTTGTGTCCGCCTAGATTTGGGTTTGCGTTGGTCGGGCGCCCAACGCACGGCCGCATCTCGTCCGCAGATAAATTTTTTCTTTTCTTTTTATTATTTTCATCAACGATTTTTTATGATACATTGGAATACTTTCACCAAATCTTAGCTAGAATAATAAGCCCAAAGAAAACAAGAACTACAAGAAAGCATTTTGAAAGATATCCAATTTCCATACTACTCCTGTAAGTTCGATTAGTGCCTTCTCGATGCATTCATTGTTGATCTGCGGAGTCTTGATCTTGAATGCTTCGTTCTTCTTCGCATCTAAAGAAGTAGACGTTGCTTCCTCACAACAACTCTCATCTCTAGCGTCTACTCTAGCAAGAATGCACAAACATCTATTAAATTGCGTGTAGATCAATGTATTCTTCTTTCCAAAACCGAAAGTTGCATACATCCTACACAATAAAATATTTGATCGTAAGCAAAACAAACCGAATTTGGAATCACAACGGAAGCTAAACTAGCACATACCCCATCATTTTTGCACTTGACAAACACCCATCCGGAGTGTTCCGGCGTTGTACACGGACGACGCATGACCTTCAGTGGACAGTCGTCGCACTTTATGAGCGGCATGGTGCACCGAGCCCGGACGACGACCGTTGGTGTATTTGACGAACCACCAACGGGGTCATCCGAACGGCTAGAGGCGGAGTTGGTACCTGCATGCGGCCTGGGGCATTGCCGGGGCTGTGCGGACCGGAACCCAACCAGACCATGGCGGGCCGCGGCCTCCAGTGGCCTGCCGCGCACAAATCCGGCTAGATCAGCTCCAAATTCGGTCGCCGGTTGAGCCGGGCGGGGGTTGGACACAACTCGTGATGTGGAGAGCACGCGGTCGTACTCGACAGCTACACGGCCGCGGCGGAGGCGTCTAGGACGAGAAGGGAGAGGGGCAGGGTGTGCGGCCGATATTTTTGGGGGAGGGGGATAGAAAAAGGAACGGATGTGTCACCGACGGGCGGGCCAGGGGCAGACAAGGGCGCGCGTCGCGACCGTCCGCGTGTCCGTTTGGCCGCTAACGTAGCCCAAATTTCGACCGAAAATGGATCAAAAACGGACCGAAAATGGACATTTGTCCGTTTACTCCCGCGTGTTAGGCCGCGGTTTTTGTCCGTTTTACCTCAAAGGAACGCGGACGGACGATTTAGGATCGTGCGTTGGAGTTGGCCTGACGGACATACGGCTCACTCCCAGAGTGAGACAGGAACAGGAGCCCGCCGCGGAAGAAGAAGACGGCACTGCCGGGAAAATATCCAGTGCTACGGGAGCACCTCACATTAGGTGCTCCTGTGCGTTCTCGGCCATAGATCTGTGATCCAATGGACAGCATCACGTGATGTGGACAAAGCGTCATTTTCGGAATGTTTGGGGGACTTTTTGCAAAACACTCATGCTGGATTTGTCTTTTTTGTTTCTTAATGTGCATTTCGAATTTTGATTTGAAATTTTTAGGGATTGTACATTCATGTGATGCTAACATCCACATTTTTTTCGAATTTTTTTGAAACATTTATATGTGCGTTTTAAAAACTGAGAGCACCTAATGTGAGGTGCTCCCGTAGCACCAGATATTCACCCCTGCACTGCCATAGCAAGAGCGGCGAGGTTATCTCCAGATCGACTTTCGTTTCAGTGTACATAGCGCGCACAGTGCGCTGCCAATAATCGAGACACACACGCACACATGGCGCTGACTAGCGGCAGCCCGCGGCGGGCGAGAAAGTTGACCAACGTGACGCGAGGTACTCTACTACTGGTACAGTAACAAGCAGCCAGCTAAGTTAGCACGCACGCGGGGCCGGGCCTGTCGGCGCGCTTGGAAACATGGGGGAGTTCGCCGTCGGTCGGCCAGCCGGCCGGGGGCCCGGGTCAAGGAGGAGCGTACCGGGGATGTCAAGCATTTCGGCGCAATAAAAGTGGGGAGCGAATAGCGGCAGCGCGTTCTATCTATCTTGATCAACCGGAGCGTGCACCTGCTTGCCATGCCTGTCCGAGCTCGACATGGCACGTTGGCACGGGGCATGGGGTGGAGTCCAAGGCAAGAAAATGAGTGCTCCCTCTGTCGCCGCGCTGCAGCTAGCAGCGCACACATGGCGGAGCGGAGGGGTTGCTGCATGCATGCATCAGGATCAGACGGTCCATGAGGCTGGCGCGTCCGAGCTTTCTCGGGTGACATGATCGTGCTCCCGGTGCGCTGCTCCGTCGACCTGTTCGGCGAACGGCCGGATGGCTCTTGGACGCGTCGCCTGATCTTTCTTTCAGCTTAATCTCATGCATCCCTTTGCAGCAAAGGCGCTCCTTCCAGGGTCCACACGAGGATCTATATCCAACCAACGCACCAACTCAATCTCTAGTTGGTGCGGAATAGTTTTTCAGAGCGGATGAAAGAGGCAGGGATATTTTTGCCGGGGTCGTTGCCAGTCGGCATCATGTCGTCCGCACCCAAAACAACGCAAGCAATAACGGGACACCAGGGAACATATATACAGTTTTGGATAGTAAGTAGGTCGGGCGTACGGGGTTTGCTCAGTGTAAAGCTTTACACACGGTGATCTATAAGTGGTTCCCATCGGTTCCGTGGCACAACCGTTCCTCACGACGCGATCCTATCCCAAGTAACCACGGAGCACGCGACACCGCAGCATGCCAATGCATGAATGGGTGCGACGAAAATTGGGCAAATGTTGGCTGGCCGGGAGCGTTCCGTGGCTTGCTCCGAGCTGACTTTTCGCTGGTAAACATCCGCGGCCGTGGACGACCATGATCTGATCTCGACCGGCGGCAAGCCACGGCCACAGGGTGCCCCGGTGGGATGTTTCCCGGCATGGGCGCACCATCAAAAGACGTCGGCGTTACTGCCACCGAGACAAGTCCAAGCATGCATGGTTCATTGCACGTGTCGAGATCAGACAGAAAACCACCGGGAACGTTTGCAACGGGGACGTGCGCTGTACAGAGCAAAGCAGAAACGTAATGCAGAGCCACTATCTACCAAGACCAAACGTGTATCACACCGCCACACACGACCACCACATGACAACCGTTAACTACCGCATTTTTCTTCTCATGGATGCTTCAGTCGCCGTGTAGAACAAGTATTCAAGTATTCGAGAGGTGATTGATCGAACTACTACTATTCTCGAGAGGATAATGCAAACTCACGTAATATAACGTGGGTGGCGGCCGGTAGCCTTATCCTGACAGTCCTGATCCTAGCTACTGTAGCTAGCAACTTGTTTTCGCTAGCTAAGCTAATCAACACGTCTACGAGCCGCTAATTGTTAATTAGCGGCGTGTAAGACCGACTGAACCTTGCTGGATCTCCGTCGAGATTTGCTGGGCCTGTTAAATATGCCAGACGCTGCCTTCACGTTGTGGGCAAGAAGCCCGGCCGGGCCCCACCATGACATTACTGTTGATCTACAACCGGATTAAGTTTCCTGCTCGTTACCTAATCTGATCACCAAGTATGCACTTAAAAAAGCAGAGGGGTCCCTCCCTCCCTCCCTCTCTAGCTAAGCTGGGCAAAAGAACAGACTAAACTACGACCGACAGTTTATATTATCCATGAAAAGCCAGTAGTGCTGCTCCATGCCATGCATGCTCCGTTTGATTACATTATCCGCTGTTAGGATACGCCTTTAGCAGATCTCCTGCTTCACTTTCTGGTGAAAATTATGAACACGTCGACCTCTCCCGTTTCCAACCCGGTAAAATGGACACATTTGACCTCGAGACGAAAGTATTTTACAAACTAAACTGTCATTTTCATAAACGACCTCTCCCGTTTCCACCCCTAGCTCAGGCTCTGCACACTGACTTAGCAGTTTTCAGATAGGCGTGGTGCGAAGCTCTCCAGGCATGTGGCGCCTGTCAGTCAGGCGCTGCACAATGTAGTGTGTCGCCTAGCTGTCGGGCGCTACACGAAAGTGCCCGCGGAGCGAAAAAAATTCGATGACAGTTCACTTTATAAATTTTTTTCATCCACGGGTCAAATTTGTCATTTTTGCCTTCCACCCCTCGCCAACCTCTCGAAGTCGCCTGCTCTGTCCATGTCGAAATGTAGTACAAACCCACAAACTTGCAATGGATGTGACGGTTTAGTCCATAAACTTGCAAAAGGTGATCACCTCATTCTAAACTTACAATGTATGTGAAGATTTAGTCCAGAGCCAATCATAAGCAGGCAATTGGTGCCACGCTGGCCGCGTTGTGGCACACTCGCTCGCCCTGGCAATTTTACGAAAACCCCCTCCAGCTTTATGGAAATCATGAACGTTGTTGCGCTTGCGCCTACGTGCCCAGTAATTGACTTGGTTTCAGTACTGGTTTCAACAGCGACGTGCCATACCTAAACTTTTCTACAGATACTCCTAGTATATATACTAGTACGTGTAGCACTTTGAAAAGTGAGTTTCAGCGTGTGTTAGGCCTGATTGCTTCCTACTGGTGATCCTGATGCATCGGTCAGTGGGTTTGTGAATTAGACTTAACTCCACGGACAGATTAAAACAGCGATATAGGATCTAGCCGGCCAACCAGGGATCACCATTTTGCTCAACATAACAGCGATCGTGATTTCTACAATTCTGGAAAGTTGAAACCATTAAGTGCCTAAGAAGAATAGCATTTACATAATGAAAAATAATTCAAAATTGAGGTTGAACTTCACTTTTAAGAAATTTTGTTACTGCTGAGCCAAATAGTAATATCTCATTGTTGAAACCCCCTTACCCACTGACCGATGCATCATGCTCACCCACTGACCAAAATGTAGTTTTGGATTTTGGTTATACTTGCCGAACACAAAATAATATATATCTTCTATTTTGATGAACTCTTGCATAGTTGTATTATACTGTGTTTTCCTTCGTAAACTCTGTCACACCTAAAAATTATGTATGCCTTCGCCACTGGCGACATAGTACAACATATTTTGCTTTGCCAGGGTCCAATCCACACGATGTTGTACATCTGAGATTGAGTATCCAGAGCGCCTCAAATGGGTCTTGCTGGCATTTGGTGACAGATCCTACTAAACAAGCACAAGATAATGACCATTTTCACATAAATGGTGGCAACCAACTTAAAATTTAAAGATGCGACCAATTAGTTGATGCTTGTTTTTCTCGGGCATTGCGTATATGCATTTCTTTTGCGAGAATTGCATATTTGCATTCCATCACGCTACGATGTCGAGTGGGTGACGGACAGTGGTGGTGATTGATTCGGGTGGAATGTTTCTGATTGTTATATTTAGTTTGTTTCTAGGGAAGGTTATACTTAGTTGTGTGTGTGTGGCCAAACTTGCTGCATCTACACAAAAACTTGTTTTTTTAGCAGAACACAAAAAAACTTGCAGGACAGGCGGACCGTCTATCTAGAAGGTTGGGCTAGCACAACAACGGCGTATGCTGGACCGGGCTTGGCGAGGGTGCGACTGTCTCTCTTGTAGAGGCACACTCCAGCCTCGCGTCAAGTAGCGCCTGGAATGGTCTGGTTGTTTTTCACAGTTTTGCTTTTATTATTTTACCTTTACTTATAATTCTAAACATATCTATTATAAAAATCAATTTACATACATAATTGAAAAATGTTAATCATGCATTTAAAAATGTTAACATGTATAGAAAAATATTTCTAATGTATACAAAAAATGTACAATGTCCGTGGAAAAACGCAGACATCAAAACATATATATGAGAAAAATGTTAATCATGTATTTCAAAAAATTATATGTGCATAAAAATATATTTCAAGTGAATACAAAAGGTACTATGTGTACAAAAAAAATAAACATCAAAACATATATATGAGTGTGTTGCCTGCATTAAGTTTTTTGTCGCAACTACTTTAGGTTGTGGCCAAGAGTAGTGAATCATCCTTGATGTGAACTTTTGCCTTGGATTCTTTAATAAAAAATTTGGGAGGGGGGCCCTTTGATTAAAAAAATATAGATATGAAAAAAAATACGCGCGCGTGAATTCCATAAAGGTGGAGGTTGTTTTATTGAATCACCTTTTACAAGTTTGTGGACTAAATCATCACATCCATTGCAAGTTTCTGGGTCTGTAGTGCTCTTACCTCATTTCGCTGCTACTATCGGCATTGTTAACTGATGAAGGTGCTCCAGATCCGTATACAGTATGGCTTTCAACAGAGCAGATAAGCCAGATCCAGCGAGCCGTACTGCTATGCCACTAGCTATAGTTAACCGATGGAGGTACAGAGAGTGTAATAAGTCAAGACAATGGCGATCAGCTACATACATTCATTCATTCATTCTCGTACCGTTCGGTCCATCCCGCTATCGATCGTTTTTTTTTTCTGCAACGAGGATTGGGAGCAAATCGTACAGGCGGCCACAGGAGTTTGAGGGTGGCTCCTACAGCAGTGGTGGGGCACTGTAGTGTGATTAGCTGTGGCCAGCGCGGCACCAGTAGGATTGCGCGCCACGAAAGGCGGGGCCCAGATGAGAGGATAACGTGGGCCCATCCAACTGTCCCATCCCGACCATATTCCCCAGAGGCCGGTGCTAGGCGTAGGTCGGATGATTCTCTCAATTTATAAACCGCGTTCGCGTCCGTTCGATCGAACAACCTTGGTCCGTCCGATCTCTGAGCCCTTGAAAGAAAGTCAACACACGCACACACGCCCGCTGTCCTCCTCCCGCGCCCACATTAGCCACCCCTGCTTCGATGCCCATCGAAGCCGTAGCAAGGCAGCAACACGCCGTTGTTGTAATGCATCACGGCTGCCGCCGGCAAAGCACCGCGTTGCAACACCGGAGCCGCCGCCGACCGCTGCAACCCAACACCGGGAGCCGCCGGAGAGAGCTCCAATGGAGCACCGAGCGCGGCACTGCAGCTTCGAGAGCGCCGGCGAGCTCCATTGGAGCACCGAGCGCTGCACTGCAGCTTCAACACCCGTCGGCGAGTGCTGCAACGCAGCACCTGGATCCGCCGGCGAGAGCTCCATTGCAGCACCGCCGCCGGCGACGTTCGCGGCGCCGCTTGTGCTGCACTGCAGCTCCGCCGCCGTGGCGAGATCGACGGGGACGCAGCTCCCTCCGGTGATGATCGGCGTCCGCCTCCAGCCTCGCCATGTTGCGCTACAGCACCGGCCACGAGCGCGCGCCAGTCTCCGGCCTCCTACTTCATGCTGCGGCGACAGCCTTCGGCCTTCTCTCTCTCTCTCTCTCTCTCTCGCGTGTGATCCATGAAAAGGGGAAAAGGAGGGAGCGGTGCGTGGAGGGCTGGAGGCGAAAAGATAAGGCTGAGGTTGTTGGAAGCGGTGTGTAGGGCCGGACACGCGTCATACGTTTCAGGTGGAAATCAGCCGGTAGAAAAGAAGCCTTTTCCATCCATCTTTGCCTTTCTCCTTCTTCTCCTTTCTGGCGGTCCCACGCTGCATGCCGGGCTCCTGCCTATGTAAAATAAGCGGAGATTGGACACTGGATAAGATCCTAGGGTCGAGCCCAGCCTGCCTTTGCCCATTTCTGGTCAGTCCGTCCGGCTGCTACGCACCACGGCCCCGTTCCCATGTGTGCACGCGCCCAGGAATGAATGTGGTTCGCCGTTCGCAGTAACGCTCGCTTGCTGCTGCCTGAGCGCGCCGTGCATATCCAGATGACATGTGTCCCACGAAGCGTGCCCAGCTCGATCACGTTTGACCGGTGCGTCTCGACGTATTTATCTGGCTTGCTACGTACGTTACGTGTCCCCGATCGATCCAATCTCGACCACATGCCACGTACTGTAAACCCACCGCACTACCTCCGTGGGTAGTAGGCCAGAAAAGCAAATTCTCCCACGGATTACGTTTAACCGAAACCTGCATTGCGTTGCGGCGAGGAACAGTCGTGATCCATCCATGTGACAGGATGATGTTTGGTTGGCATCGGGCTATCGCTTCCCTCGAGAGGCAGATATTTTACGCGAGCTTCCTGGGAAATTGAAGTGTCTGGACGCGAGGAGATGGGCATGCAACGCATCCACGTCCGAATCCCGGCCGAGCGCCACGCGGCGCGCCTCTTTTCAGGAAGCGGCGAGAGAGGGGGTGGACCCGTTTCTAGTAACCTTGGCGAGGTCGGCAAGGCGCCTCGAGCCCACACGCCCGCCTCCCCACGTGGCGCGGCGCACGGCGAACCAGGCCTCGTTGTGGGCCCCAATCGTAGTGGCTACCAGGCATAAATTAGGCACCTAAACGCCATTTGTGTTTCTGAAAAGGAAAAAAAACGTTCCTGCAAGTTTTTTTTTTTGAGGGGCAAACATTCCCTGCAAGTTTTTTTTTGAGAAATACATTCCCTGCAAGTGGTTCGACAGAGTGAACGAACGGACGCTCGCTGCGAGAACCAGGACGAACCAGCCCACACAGGCCTCTTTAGCTTCCCCGTCGGGCCTCCTAAGAGGAACATTTGATAAAACCCTTGTAGTGCTTAAATTATAATAATAACTAGTACAAAACACGTACTGGAAATGGCCATGTTAGCCTGTATAAAAATATATAAATGGCAAAGGCCTTACTAAAATCTTCAAAAATTTATTAGAAACCAACAAAAACAAATACCTATGCCCCAAAAAATGCAAACGTACACAAATAGCCACGCTTTATATTTTTATTTTCAAAAACATGGAAATCACACACAGGAAATTGATGCGCTCGTGAAGATAATGCAATGATGGAAAAAATAGGGCCAACTGAAATGGCGTGAGCCGCGTGCGGAGAGACCTGCACGTACGGTTTTCAAATTGCCATGCTATTCAAAAATAAAATTGCAACGCCCTTAAAAGTAAAAATTGACATGCTCTAAATACTAAAATTGCCATGTCATAAAGTAGAAAAATCATTTCCCAAAATTGCCATGAAATTTGGTAAAAACTAAAATCCCAACTTGTCGTGGGAGCATTAGAAAAAGATTTTAAAATGCCATGTTCGACAGACAAAAATGTTATGAATTTGCCATGCGGTCATTAGAGAAAAATTCTAAAATTTTCCATGTGTATTATATACCGTGAAAGGTGATGAAGCAAACATTAAAAAATGTTAAATTGCCACGTGACAGCTTCATAAATTTATAAATTTTATTTTACATTTTTTTTGAAAATTTAGCATGTGTTTAAAGCCAAAAATCTTTTTCCATATTTTGCCACAAGTAAAAAAGTAAAAAGTAAATAGAAAGAAGTGGGATATGATCCCTGTCGTGCTGGGTGGAGGCTTCATGCACTAGCCAGTCCACTCGCAGATTTCTAGATGAATCTACCTCATTGTATGTAGCCGACTAGAACCCAACGCAATAAAGCATAAACGTGATGTAGGGTTTAATCTCCTTGGGGAGTCTAAACCTGGGTAACTTTGTATCCCTAAGGGATTTGCTAAATTTAGCTTCGACAATGTCTCGTCCCACTAAACGAACATCATCGAAAAATCCTAAAAATAAATCCAAAAGGTACAAGCACCTTGTGCCAAGTCTATGACTCTAACCCTGGTGGACTAGTTACACCACAAGGAACCTAACCATTTGAGCTACGCTCAGTTCATGCTATCGGTTTCCAGTTGAACATTTCATGTTTCGAACATATTTTGCAAAACGTTGTGTGCCAGATATTACATGTGCTTTCCTGTCGAATGCGACAGATAAAAATATTTTACAATTACTTAGACTTGCAACGAGTATTAGAGTGTGTTTTTATTCCCAAGAGAACATATAAGAGTATATGTGATATTTGTTCAAGGTTGTTTTAAAACTATAGTCTCTGAAAGTTCTTAAATATATCGAAATGTATAAGGCATTAATAAAGACTGATATGAAGCGAAATATCTTAAAGATTTATTTTAACGAGAACTATATAAAAGGTCTAAAAAGTTATTTCCAAACTATTGTCTTAATCATTTCCAGCATAAGACATTAGCCAATGTTTTTAGCTATTGTTTTAATTTTGGGTGTCAATTTTTTACAGGTATCAACAAAATATGTAAAAGGTTTAGATAGTTATTTCAAATCTATTTCATCTAAATTACATGGAATTTGCATGAATATTGACCAGATTTGAATTAAGTCTAAATGTTGGCAAAAAAACAAAGGTAGAACTTTTTTCATAATGGTCAAAATTATCATTTTATGACCAACATGTAGTTCGGTGTTTACAATGGTACTTGTACCCCCATACACGGGGGTTTGATCCCTGCGCGTCTTATAAAGATAGAATATTATTCTTTTAGTGAGAGACGAGATTTTCCTTGACAACGAGGCACCTAACATGTCTTCGTCAATCTCAAGACCTACCAGTTCAGTTTTCTCGAAAGTGCTTATAGGCATAAGGTGTGCGTGTATTCGTAGGGTGAGTGTATGTGCATGTATGTCAGCGTTTGTGTTTGTGTTGTGTTTCTAAAAAACAATTTAAAGTTTCAACGAAAATTAGAACATCACACTTCATACTCTTCGAGTAATGGCAAACTTCATTAAGGAAGTAAGACATAATGCATGTGTATCTTCCGCATATGCAGAGTCATTTTTTGCGTCAACCTATAAATATGTGCCTTTTTTGAATGAAAATTATATACCATATTTCCTTCAAAATGGTGAGCATTAAAACAATTTATCACACTTAAGTCAGGCCCTGATTTGTCAACATATAATCAATAATTATTGCGGGGATAACCTTCATTTTACTACTTTGAATGTTTCCTTATTTGTCTCGCCATGTTTTGTAGTAATCAATATTTACATTTCCAAGCACCTAATATCTGCATCATGTCTACGAATGGAAATTGATCAGGCGCATATAAAATAGTGTCCTCCCGATTTTCGTCTTCATATTTTTTAAATGGAACTACGAATGCAGGTAAATAAGTTATCGGATACGAATGTGGAACAACTACTAGAATACAAACACATATATGATATTTAATTAATTTGGAACAGGTACAAATACCATACAATTTAATTACATATGATACTAGGCATAATAAATAAGTCGGTAACTATGTGACATAAAATAATTGACTCATGATATACAACAAATCGATGCTATACTGGTAGACAAACGAATACTACTGTAATTCATCATGTTTTTAAAGTTAGTCATATATTAAGTGAAATCTGACCACCTTTATGATTATATGTCGATTACTCCCATATGGGACTTGAATTTCGTAAATTAGCAAACATGTTTTTATATATGGATCCATCATCTCACATGCCCACATTTGTTTCAAAACCCAACACATCCTCGCCTTTGCATTTACAAACAAATATGGACATTTTTCACACCCATTTTCATTTTAGTTTGGATGTGAATGTTGACTTGCCATATAGGTGTTTTCTCGAACATGAATATCGAAGATAAAAGGTTGCATGTACAAACAAATATTGACATTTTCCACGCCCATTTTCATTTTAGTTCAGATGTGAATGTTGACTTGCCATATAGGAGTTTTCTTGATCATGAATATCAAGGATATAAGATTGCATTTACCAAAAACAATGGAAATTTTCCACACCCATTTTCATTTTAGTTCAGATGTGAATGTTGACTTTCCATCATATAGGCGTTTTCTCGAACATGAATATCGAACATACAAGATCATCCATTGTCACTTTCCACCTAATCTTATCGCTAGCAAGCAACTAATGATGCCTTGACACATAATCATGGTTTCGTCCATCTTATGTTACTTTTCTACACCAGAAGCAAAATGTGTCCAACCACATATTTTTTCTTCACTTTTCGGAATACCAGATTTGTCTATTTGTCACAAAAAATCAAATCCCAAAAGCTATCTTGTGCATCGAGACAGACAAAAGGACAAATTATTACGTTGTGAACAATACTTTACATAATAATGACTTGACTTGAAAACTATTCGAAGTTGAACATGGCATATGTCTCTTTAAAAACTCTGCAAAATAATAGATAAGCATAGCTTCAATGTCTTGGGCGTAAAGTTGTTTATGTGACATTTGGGACACCCTTTCGGTAGACCTAACACGTTTCAACAAAAAAAAAACATGACATAGGAGCAAATGTGTATACTCTTGTCCGTTGCAAGCACAAACAAAGTATAGCTTATATAGTTAGGTTTTCTTTTGGTGAAGCTAACCTATCCGGGTTTGAGTATACACCCGATATGTGGTTGTGTATTTTCTGTAATTACTTCATACTCTTCGATGCTATATATCCTTTAAATGGTATGACTTGTCCCTCGACTACGAGGGCGGATTTCGTTATCCCAAGATCTACCAGCTTATATAGATAAGGTGTGTGTGCATGTTTCACAAGGATTTGTGCTCAGTTTCTTAAATAAAAAACATTCATTGAAAGCAATGTGAGTATGACATAGAAATTCCTGCACAATTCAAAAACTGGACTAATTTAATTATGGTAGAAATTAAATGCTGAACTCCGTCGTGTGCGTCGAGACAAAGAAAAGAACAAATTATTAGGTTGCGAGCAGCCCTTTATATAGCAAAAATGACTTGACTTGAAAACCGTTCAAAGTTTAACCTGCATATCTTCAATTTAAAAATCTCGTCAAATAATAAAAGATAAGCACGGCGTCTACGTCGTCAGTATTCCCTTCAAACAGTTTATTATTGTCCGACATTTTGGACACCCGCTCGGTTGGGTAGACCGAACACGGTTCAACCACAAAACGTGGCACGGAAAGCACATTTTAAACTCCCGTTTTCCCGGTGCGCGTTCTCCTTCCTTCTTTCCGGTACGTGCGTGCGTAGGGCGGCATGCGCGGGCTCCTACGTGCGCAGACGCGACGTCACGGACCGGCCGGGGTCGGGCGGGGCGGATAGACGGATAGGGATACCAGACCCGGCGGCCGTTTCGTTTGACGACCGCGACCGACGCACGCAGCGCTCGTCTATCCATCCGATCCCCAATTCCAACTCCAATACCTTGGCAAAAAATAAAAGAAAAATCCAACCGGAACCGTCCCACGGCGCGGGCCGGGGGCATGACCGTCATTCGCGCCGCGCCCCCGCCCCTTTCCGATCTGGATAAGCCCAAGCCCCCGCCCCCACCCCGTGTGCGCGTTGGTTGCCCCCTTCTTCCACCTTCGTTCGCACCTCCGCCTGATCCTGGTCCAAGCTAGGAGTCGTAGAGCAGCTAGGTGGGCCGGGCCGGGATCGCGCCGCTTCCGTGCTGGTCTCGTCTCGTTTATATATACCTCCTCCCCCGCTCCCACCCCCGGCCGTTCTTATCCCCAGAAGCTTCCACCGAATTGGCAACCCCATCCTCCTCCTCCCCCTCTTCTCCCTCTGCATTCCCACGCGGCCCTCGCCGTCTCTTC